>NW_027522998.1:0-65386 GCF_052094955.1 Ictidomys tridecemlineatus | reverse complement strand
AACCGTTCGTTGGCAGTAACCGGTTTCATTTTGAGGTTTCACTCTGTTTTCTCCTATAGGGATACATGTATTTGGAACTCTAAATCAAACACGGTTTGTGCTAGCTCTTTGAAACTTGACACCATAAAGCAGTTTCAAGTTCTATCTCTATGGTTTGTTTGCTGTTGATGTAACCCTAAGCAGAGACTGGTGAGAATCACTTTCATGGAAAGGGCCTGCCAAGCTTCCAAAAAACTACGAGTTGCCTGAAATCTCAGCACACACTTTTTCACCCAATCTTGATGAAACTTTCAGGTAATGATCAGTACACCAATCCCACTTGGCTCGCCAAATTTCCTTCTTCTAGGTGAAACCGTTCGTTGGCAGTAACCGGTTTTATATTGAGGTTTCACTCTGTTTTCTCCTATAGAAATACATGTATTTGGAACTCTAAATCAAACACGGTTTGTGCTAGCTCTTTGAAACTTGACACAATAAAGCAGTTTCAAGTTCTATCTCTATGGTTTGTTTGCTGTTGATGTAGCCCTAAGCAGAGACTGGCGAGAATCACTTTCATGGAAAGGGCCTGCCAAGCTTCCAAAAAACTACGAGTTGCCTGAAATCTCAGCACACACTTTTTCACCCAATCTTGATGAAACTTTCAGGTAATGATCAGTACACCAATCCCACTTGGCTCGCCAAATTTCGTTCTTCTAGGTGAAACCGTTCGTTGGCAGTAACCGGTTTCATTTTGAGGTTTCACTCTGTTTTCTCCTATAGGGATACATGTATTTAGAACTCTAAATCAAACACGGTTTGTGCTAGCTCTTTCAAACTTGACACAATAAAGCAGTTTCAAGTTCTATCTCTATGGTTTGTTTGCTGTTGATGTAGCCCTAAGCAGAGACTGGCGAGAATCACTTTCATGGAAAGGGCCTGCCAAGCTTCCAAAAAACTACGAGTTGCCTGAAATCTCAGCACACACTTTTTCACCCAAACTTGATGAAACTTTCAGGTAATGATCAGTACACCAATCCCACTTGGCTCGCCAAATTTCGTTCTCCTAGGTGAAACCGTTCATTGGCAGTAACCGGTTTCATTTTGAGGTGTCACTCTGTTTTCTCCAATAGGGATACATGCATTTGGAACTCGAAATCAAACACGGTTTGTGCTAGCTCTTTGAAACTTGACACCATATAGCAGTTTCAAGTTCTATCTCTATGGTTTTTATGCTGTTGATGTAGCCCTAAGCAGAGACTGGCGAAAATCACTTTCATGGAAAGGGCCTGCCAAGCTTCCAAAAAACTACGAGTTGCCTGAAATCTCAGCACACACTTTTTCACCCAATCTTGATGAAACTTTCAGGTAATGATCAGTACACCAATCCCACTTGGCTCGCCAAATTTCGTTCTTCTAGGTGAAACAGTTCGTTGGCAGTAACCGGTTTTATTTTGAGGTTTCACTCTGTTTTCTCCTATAGGGATACATGTATTTGGAACTCTAAATCAAACACGGTTTTTGCTAGCTCTTTGAAACTTGACACCATAAAGCAGTTTCAAGTTCTATCTCTATGGTTTGTTAGCTGTTGATGTAGCCCTGAGCAGAGACTGGCGAGAATCAGTTTCATGGAAAGGGCCTGCCAAGCTTCCAAAAAACTACGAGTTGCCTGAAATCTCAGCACACACTTTTTCACCCAATCTTGATGAAACTTTCAGGTAATGATCAGTACACCAATCCCACTTGGCTCGCCAAATTTCGTTCTTCTAGGTGAAACCGTTCGTTGGCAGTAACCGGTTTCATTTGGAGGTTTCACTCTGTTTTCTCCTATAGGGATACATGTATTTGGAACTCTAAATCAAACACGGTTTGTGCTAGCTCTTTGAAACTTGACACCATAAAGCAGTTTCAAGTTCTATCTCTATGGTTTTTATGCTGTTGATGTAGCCCTAAGCAGAGACTGGCGAGAATCACTTTCATGGAAAGGGCCTGCCAAGCTTCCAAAAAATTCCGACTTGCCTAAAATCTCAGCACACACTTTTTCACCCAATCTTGATGAAACTTTCAGGTAATGATCAGTACACCAATCTTACTTGGCTCGCCAAATTTCGTTCTTCTAGGTTAAACCGTTCGTTGGCAGTAACTGGTTTCATTTTGAGGTTTCACTCTGTTTTCTCCTATAGGGGTACATGTATTTGGAACTCTAAATCAAACACGGTTTGTGCTAGCTCTTTGAAACTTGACACAATAAAGCAGTTTCAAGGTCTATCTCTATGGTTTGTTTGCTGTTGATGTAGCCCTAAGCAGAGACTGGCGAGAATCGCTTTCATGGAAAGGGCCTGCCAAGCTTCCAAAAAATTCCGAGTTGCCTGAAATCTCAGCAAACACTTTTTCACCCAATCTTGATGATACTTTCAGGTAATGATCACTACACCAATCCCACTTGGCTCGCCAAATTTCGTTCTTCTAGGTTAAACCGTTCGTTTGCAGTAACCATTTTTATTTTGAGGTTTCACTCTGTTTTCTCCTATAGGGATACATGTATTTGGAACTCTAAATCAAACACGGTTTGTGCTAGCTCTTTGAAACTTGACACCATAAAGCAGTTTCAAGTTCTATCTCTATGGTTTGTTTGCTGTTCATGTAGCCCTAAGCAGAGACTGGCGAGAATCACTTTCATGGAAAGGGCCTGCCAAGCTTCCAAAAAACTACGAGTTTCCTGAAATCTCAGCACACACTTTTTCACCCAACCTTGATGAAACTTTCAGGTAATGATCAGTACACCAATCCCACTTGGCTAGCCAAATTTCGTTTTTCTAGGTGAAACCGTTCGTTGGCAGTAACCGGTTTCATTTTGAGGTTTCACTCTGTTTTCTCCTATAGGGATACATGTATTTGGAACTCTAAATCAAACACGGTTTTTGCTAGCTCTTTGAAACTTGACACCATCAAGCAGTTTCAAGTTCTATCTCTATGGTTTCTTAGCTGTTGATGTAGCCCTGAGCAGAGACTGGCGAGAATCAGTTTCATGGAAAGGGCCTGCCAAGCTTCCAAAAAACTACGAGTTGCCTGAAATCTCAGCACAAACTTTTTCACCCAATCTTGATGAAACTTTCAGGTAATGATCAGTACACCAATCCCACTTGGCTCGCCAAATTTCGTTCTTCTAGGTTAAACCGTTCGTTGGCAGTAACCGGTTTCATTTTGAGGTTTCACTCTGTTTTCTCCTATAGGGATACATGTATTTGGAACTCTAAATCAAACACAGTTTGTGCAAGCTCTTTGAAACTTGACACCATAAAGCAGTTTCAAGTTCTATCTCTATGGTTTGTTTGCTGTTGATGCCCTAAGCAGAGACTGGCGAGAATCACTTTCATGGAAAGGGCCTGCCAAGCTTCCAAAAAACTACGAGTTGCCTGAAATCTCAGCACACACTTTTTCACCCAATCTTGATGAAACTTTCAGGTAATGATCAGTACACCAATCCCACTTGGCAAACCAAATTTCGTTCTTCTAGTTGAAACCGTTCGTTGGCAGTAACCGGTTTCATTTTGAGGTTTCACTCTGTTTTCTCCTATAGGGATACATGTATTTGGAACTCTAAATCAAACACGGTTTGTGCTAGCTCTTTGAAACTTGACACCATAAAGCAGTTTCAAGTTCTATCTCTATGGTTTTTTTACTGTTGATGTAGCCCTAACCAGAGACTGGCGAGAATCACTTTCATGGAAAGGGCCTGCCAAGCTTCCAAAAAACTACAAGTTGCCTGAAATCTCAGCACACACTTTTTCACCCAATCTTGATGAAACTTTCAGGTAATGATCAGTACACCAATATTACTTGGCTCGCCAAATTTCGTTCTTCTAGGTTAAACCGTTCGTTGGCAGTAACCGGTTTCATTTTGAGGTTTCACTCTGTTTTCTCCTATAGGGATACATGTATTTGGAACTCTAAATCAAACACGGTTTGTGCTAGCTCTTTGAAACTTGACACAATAAAGCAGTCTCAAGGTCTATCTCTATGGTTTGTTTGCTGTTGATGTAGCCCTAAGCAGAGACTGGCGAGAATCGCTTTCATGGAAAGGGCCTGCCAAGCTTCCAAAAAATTCCGAGTTGCCTGAAATCTCAGCAAACACTTTTTCACCCAATCTTGAAGATACTTTCAGGTAATGATCAATACACCAATCCCACTTGGCTCGCCAAATTTCGTTCTTCTAGGTTAAACCGTTCGTTTGCAGTAACCGGTTTCATTTTGAGGTTTCACCCTGTTTTCTCCTATAGGGATACATGTATTTGGAACTCTAAATCAAACACGGTTTGTGCTACCTCTTTGAAACTTGACATATTAAAGCAGTTTCGAGTTCTATCTCTACTATGGTTTGTTTTCTGTTGATGTAGTCCTAAGCAGAGACTGCCGAGAATCACTTTCATGGAAAGGGCCTGCCAAGCTTCCAAAAATTTCCGACTTGCCTAAAATCTCAGCACACACTTTTTCACCCAATCTTGATGAAACTTTCAGGTAATGATCAGTACACCAATCTTACTTGGCTCGCCAAATTTCGTTCTTCTAGGTTAAACCGTTCGTTGGCAGTAACTGGTTTCATTTTGAGGTTTCACTCTGTTTTCTCCTATAGGGATACATGTATTTGGAACTCTAAATCAAACACGGTTTGTGCTAGCTCTTTGAAACTTGACACAATAAAGCAGTTTCAAGGTCTATCTCTATGGTTTGTTTGCTGTTGATGTAGCCATAAGCAGAGACTGGCGAGAATCGCTTTCATGGAAAGGGCCTGCCAAGCTTCCAAAAAATTCCGAGTTGCCTGAAATCTCAGCAAACACTTTTTCACCCAATCTTGATGATACTTTCAGGTAATGATCAGTACACAATCCACTTGGCTCGCCAAATTTCGTTCTTCTAGGTTAAACCGTTCGTTTGCAGTAACCATTTTTATTTTGAGGTTTCACTCTGTTTTCTCCTATAGGGATACATGTATTTGGAACTCTAAATCAAACACGGTTTGTGCTAGCTCTTTGAAACTTGACACCATAAAGCAGTTTCAAGTTCTATCTCTATGGTTTTTTTGCTGTTCATGTAGCCCTAAGCAGAGACTGGCGAGAATCACTTTCATGGAAAGGGCCTGCCAAGCTTCCAAAAAACTACGAGTTGCCTGAAATCTCAGCAAACACTTTTTCACCCAATCTTGATGAAACTTTCAGGTAATGATCAGTACACCAATCCCACTTGGCTAGCCAAATTTCGTTTTTCTAGGTGAAACCGTTCGTTGGCAGTAACCGGTTTCATTTTCAGGTTTCACTCTGTTTTCTCCTATAGGGATACATGTATTTGGAACTCTAAATCAAACACGGTTTTTGCTAGCTCTTTGAAACTTGACACCATCAAGCAGTTTCAAGTTCTATCTCTATGGTTTCTTAGCTGTTGATGTAGCCCTGAGCAGAGACTGGCGAGAATCAGTTTCATGGAAAGGGCCTGCCAAGCTTCCAAAATACTACGAGTTTCCTGAAATCTCAGCACACACTTTTTCACCCAATCTTGATGAAACTTTCAGGTAATGATCAGTACACAAATCCCACTTGGCTCGCCAAATTTCGTTCTTCTAGGTGAAACAGTTCGTTGGCAGTAACCGGTTCCATTTTGAGGTTTCACTCTGTTTTCTCCTATAGGGATACATGTATTTGGAACTCTAAATCAAACACGGTTTGTGCTAGCTCTTTGAAACTTGACACCATAATGCAGTTTCAAGTTCTATCTCTATGGTTTGTTTGCTGTTGATGTAGCCCTAAGCAGAGACTGGCGAGAATCACTTTCATGGAAAGGGCCTGCCAAGCTTCCAAAAAACTACGAGTTGCCTGAAATCTCAGCACACACTTTTTCACCCAATCTTGATGAAACTTTCAGGTAATGATCAGTACACCAATCCCACTTGGCTCGCCAAATTTCGTTCTTCTAGGAGAAACCGTTCGTTGGCAGTAACCGGTTTCATTTTGAGGTTTCACTCTGTTTTCTCCTATAGGGATACATGTATTTGGAACTCTAAATCAAACACGGTTTTTGCTAGCTCTTTGAAACTTGACACAATAAAGCAGTTTCAAGTTTTATCTCTATGGTTTTTTGCTGTTGATGTAGCCCTAAGCAGAGACTGGCGAGAATCACTTTCATGGAAAGGGCCTGCCAAGCTTCCAAAAAACTACGAGTTGCCTGAAATCTCAGCACACACTTTTTCACCCAATCTTGATGAAACTTTCAGGTAATGATCCGTACACGAATCCCACTTGGCTCGCCAAATTTCGTTCTTCTAGGTGAAACCGTTCGTTGCCAGTAACCGGTTTCATTTTGAGGTTTCACTCTGTTTTCTCCTATAGGTATACATGTAGTTGGAACTCTAAATCAAACACGGTTTGTGCTAGCTCTTTGAAACTTGACACAATAAAGCAGTTTCAAATTCTATCTCTATGGTTTGTTTGCTGTTGATGTAGCCCTAAGCAGAGACTGGCGAGAATCACTTTCATGGAAAGGGCCTGCCAAGCTTCCAATAAATTACGAGTTGCCTGAAATCTCAGCACACACTTTTTCACCCAATCTTGATGAAACTTTCAGATAATGATCAGTACATCAATCCCACTCGGCTCGCCAAATTTCGTTCTTCTAGGTGAAACCGTTCGTTGGCAGTAACCGGTTTCATTTTGAGGTTTCACTCTGTTTTCTCCTATAGGGATACATGTATTTGGAACTCTAAATCAAACACGGTTTGTGCTAGCTCTTTGAAACTTGAGACAATAAAGCAGTTTCAAGTTCTATCACTATGGTTTGTCTGCTGTTGATGTAGCCCTAAGCAGAGACTGGCGAGAATCACTTTCATGGAAAGGGCCTGCCAAGCTTCCAAAAAAATACGAGTTGCCTGAAATCTCAGCACACACTTTTTCACCCAATCTTGATGAAACTTTCAGGTAATGATCAGTACACCAATCCCACTTGGCTCGCCAAATTTCGTTCTTCTAGGTGAAACCGTTCGTTGGCAGTAACCGGTTTCATTTTGAGGTTTAACTCTGTTTTCTCCTATAGGGATACATGTATTTGGAACGCTAAATCAAACACGGTTTGTGCTAGCTCTTTGAAACTTGACACCATAAAGCAGTTTCAAGTTCTATCTCTATGGTTTGTTTGCTGTTGATGTAGCCCTAAGCAGAGACTGGCGAGAATCAATTTCATGGAAAGGGCCTGCAAAGCTTCCAAAAAACTACGAGTTGCCTGAAATCTCAGCACACACTTTTTCACCCACTCTTGATGAAACTTTCAGGTAATGATCAGTACACCAATCCCACTTGGCTCGCCAAATTTTGTTCTTCTAGGTGAAACCGTTCGGTGGCAGTAACCGGTTTCATTTTGAGGTTTCACTCTGTTTTCTCCTATAGGGATACATGCATTTGGAACTCTAAATCAAACACGGTTTGTGCTAGCTTTTTGAAACTTGACACCATAAAGCAGTTTCAAGTTCTATCTCTATGGTTTGTTTGCTGTTGATGTAGCCCTAATCAGAGACTGGCGAGAATCACTTTCATGGAAAGGGCCTCCCAAGCTTCCAAAAAACTACGAGTTGCCTGAAATCTCAGCACACAATTTTTCACCCAATCTTGATGAAACTTTCAGATAATGATCAGTACACCAATCCCACTCGGTTCGCCAAATTTCGTTCTTCTAGGTGAAACCGTTCGTTGGCAGTAACCGGTTTCATTTTGAGGTTTCACTCTGTTTTCTCCTATAGGTATACATGTTGTTGGAACTCTAAATCAAACACGGTTTGTGCTAGCTCTTTGAAACTTGACACAATAAAGCAGTTTCAAATTCTATCTCTATGGTTTGTTTGCTGTTGATGTAGCCCTAAGCAGAGACTGGCGAGAATCACTTTCATGGAAAGGGCCTGCCAAGCTTCCAATAAACTACGAGTTGCCTGAAATCTCAGCACACACTTTTTCACCCAATCTTGATGAAACTTTCAGATAATGATCAGTACATCAATCCCACTCGGCTCGCCAAATTTCGTTCTTCTAGGTGAAACCGTTCGTTGGCAGTAACCGGTTTCATTTGGAGGTTTCACTCTGTTTTCTCCTATAGGGATATATGTATTTGGAACTCTAAATCAAACACGGTTTGTGCTAGCTCTTTGAAACTTGACACCATAAAGCAGTTTCAAGTTCTATCTCTATGGTTTGTTTGCTGTTGATGTAGCCCTAAGCAGAGACTGGCGAGAATCACTTTCATGGAAAGGGCCTGCCAAGCTTCCAAAAAACTATGAGTTGCCTGAAATCTCAGCACACACCTTTTCACCCAATCTTGATGAAACTTTCAGGTAATGATCAGTACACCAATCCCACTTGGCTCGCCAAATTTCGTTCTTCTAGGTGAAACCGTTCGTTGGCAGTAACCGGTTTCATTTTGAGGTTTCACTCTGTTTTCTCCTATAGGGATACATGTATTTGGAACTCTAAATCAAACACGGTTTGTGCTAGCTCTTTGAAACTTGACACAATAAAGCAGTTTCAAGTTCTATCACTATGGTTTGTCTGCTGTTGATGTAGCCCTAAGCAGAGACTGGCGAGAATCACTTTCATGGAAAGGGCCTGCCAAGCTTCCAAAAAATACGAGTTGCCTGAAATCTCAGCACACACTTTTTCACCCAATCTTGATGAAACTTTCAGGTAATGATCAGTACACCAATCCCACTTGGCTCGCCAAATTTCGTTCTTCTAGGTGAAACCGTTCGTTGGCAGTAACCGGTTTCATTTTGAGGTTTAACTCTGTTTTCTCCTATAGGGATACATGTATTTGGAATGCTAAATCAAACACGGTTTGTGCTAGCTCTTTGAAACTTGACACCATAAAGCAGTTTCAAGTTCTATCTCTATGGTTTGTTTGCTGTTGATGTAGCCCTAAGCAGAGACTGGCGAGAATCAATTTCATGGAAAGGGCCTGCAAAGCTTCCAAAAAACTACGAGTTGCCTGAAATCTCAGCACACCCTTTTTCACCCAATCTTGATGAAACTTTCAGGTAATGATCAGTACACCAATCCCACTTGGCTCGCCAAATTTTGTTCTTCTAGGTGAAACCGTTCGTTGGCAGTAACCGGTTTCATTTTGAGGTTTCACTCTGTTTTCTCCTATAGGGATACATGTATTTGGAACTCTAAATCAAACACGGTTTGTGCTAGCTCTTTGAAACTTGACACCATAAAGCAGTTTCAAGTTCTATCTCTATGGTTTGTTTGCTGTTGATGTAGCCCTAAGCAGAGACTGGCGAGAATCACTTTCATGGAAAGGGCCTGCCAAGCTTCCAAAAAACTACGAGTTGCCTGAAATCTCAGCACACACTTTTTCACCCAATCTTGATGAAACTTTCAGGTAATGATCAGTACACCAATCCCACTTGGCTCGCCAAATTTCGTTCTTCTAGGTGAAACCGTTCGGTGGCAGTAACCGGTTTCATTTTGAGGTTTCACTCTGTTTTCTCCTATAGGGATACATGCATTTGGAACTCTAAATCAAACACGGTTTGTGCTAGCTTTTTGAAACTTGACACCATAAAGCAGTTTCAAGTTCTATCTCTATGGTTTGTTTGCTGTTGATGTAGCCCTAATCAGAGACTGGCAAGAATCACTTTCATGGAAAGGGCCTCCCAAGCTTCCAAAAAACTACGAGTTGCCTGAAATCTCAGCACACAATTTTTCACCCAATCTTGATGAAACTTTCAGATAATGATCAGTACACCAATCCCACTCGGTTCGCCAAATTTCGTTCTTCTAGGTGAAACCGTTCGTTGGCAGTAACCGGTTTCATTTTGAGGTTTCACTCTGTTTTCTCCTATAGGGATACATGTATTTGGAACTCTAAATCAAACACGGTTTGTGCTAGCTCTCTGAAACTTGACACAATAAAGCAGTTTCAAGTTCTATCTCTATGGTTTGTTTGCTGTTGATGAAGCCCTAAGCAGAGACTGGCGAGAATCACTTTCATGGAAAGGGCCTGCCAAGCTTCCAAAAAACTACGAGTTGCCTGAAATCTCAGCACACACTTTTTCACCCAATCTTGATGAAACTTTCAGGTAATGATCAGTACACCAATCCCACTTGGCTCGCCAAATTTCGTTCTTCTAGGTGAAACGTTCGTTGGCAGTAACCGGGTTCATTTTGAGTTTTCACTCTGTTTTCTCCTATAGGGATACATGTATTTGGAACTCTAAATCAAACACGGTTTGTGCTAGCTCTTTGAAACTTGGCACAATAAAGCAGTTTCAAGTTCTATCTCTATGGTTTGTTTGCTGTTGATGTAGCCCTAAGCAGAGACTGGCGAGAATCACTTTCATGGAAAGGGCCTGCCAAGCTTCCAAAAAACTACGAGTTGCCTGAAATCTCAGCACACACTTTTTCACCCAATCTTGATGAAACTTTCAGGTAATGATCAGTACACCAATCCCACTTGGCTCGCCAAATTTCGTTCTTCTAGGTGAAACCGCTCGTTGGCAGTAACCGGTTTCATTTTGAGGTTTCACTCTGTTTTCTCCTATAGGAATACATGTATTTGAAACTCTAAATCAAACACGGTTTGTTCTAGCTCTTTGAAACGTGACACAATAAAGCAGTTTCAAGTTCTATCTCTATGGTTTGTTTGCTGTTGATGTAGCCCTAAGCTGAGACTGGCGAGAATCACTTTCATGGAAAGGGCCTGCCAAGCTTCCAAAAAACTACGAGTTGCCTGAAATCTCAGCACACACATTTTCACCCAATCTTGATGAAATTTTCTGGTAATGATCAGTATACCAATCCCACTTGGCTCGCCAAATTTCATTCTTCTAGGTGAACCCGTTCGTTGGCAGTAACCGGTTTCATTTTGAGGTTTCACTCTGTTTTCTCCTATAGGCATACATGTATTTGGAACTCTAAATCAAACACGGTTTGTGCTAGCTCTTTGAAACTTGACACAATAACGCAGTTTCAAGTTCTATCACTATGGTTTGTCTGCTGTTGATGTAGCCCTAAGCAGAGACTGGCGAGAATCACTTTCATGGAAAGGGCCTGCCAAGCTTCCAAAAAAATACGAGTTGCCTGAAATCTCAGCACACACTTTTTCACCCAATCTTGATGAAACTTTCAGGTAATGATCAGTACACCAATCCCACTTGGCTCGCCAAATTTCGTTCTTCTAGGTGAAACCGTTCGTTGGCAGTAACCGGTTTCATTTTGAGGTTTAACTCTGTTTTCTCCTATAGGGATACATGTATTTGGAACGCTAAATCAAACACGGTTTGTGCTAGCTCTTTGAAACTTGACACCATAAAGGAGTTTCAAGTTCTATCTCTATGGTTTGTTTGCTGTTGATGTAGCCCTAAGCAGAGACTGGCGAGAATCAATTTCATGGAAAGGGCCTGCAAAGCTTCCAAAAAACTACGAGTTGCCTGAAATCTCAGCACACACTTTTTCACCCACTCTTGATGAAACTTTCAGGTAATGATCAGTACACCAATCCCACTTGGCTCGCCAAATTTTGTTCTTCTAGGTGAAACCGTTCGTTGGCAGTAACCGGTTTCATTTTGAGGTTTCACTCTGTTTTCTCCTATAGGGATACATGTATTTGGAACTCTAAATCAAACACGGTTTGTGCTAGCTCTTTGAAACTTGACACCATAAAGCAGTTTCAAGTTCTATCTCTATGGTTTGTTTGCTGTTGATGTAGCCCTAAGCAGAGACTGGCGAGAATCACTTTCATGGAAAGGGCCTGCCAAGCTTCCAAAAAACTACGAGTCTGAAATCTCAGCACACACTTTGTTCACACTCAATCTTGATGAAACTTTTCCAGGTAATGATCAGTACAACCAATCCCACTTGGCTCGCCAAATTTCGTTCTTCTAGGTGAAACCGTTCGTTGGCAGTAACCGGGTTCATTTTGAGGTTTCACTCTGTTTTCTCCTATAGGGATACATGTATTTGGAACTCTAAATCAAACACGGTTTGTGCTAGCTCTTTGAAACTTGGCACAATAAAGCAGTTTCAAGTTCTATCTCTATGGTTTGTTTGCTGTTGATGTAGCCCTAAGCAGAGACTGGCAGAAATCACTTTCATGGAAAGGGCCTGCCAAGCTTCCAAAAAACTACGAGTTGCCTGAAATCTCAGCACACACTTTTTCACCCAATCTTGATGAAACTTTCAGGTAATGATCAGTACACCAATCCCACTTGGCTCGCCAAAATTTCGTTCTTCTAGGTGAAACCGCTCGTTGGCAGTAACCCGGTTTCATTTTGAGGTTTCACTCTGTTTTCTCCTATAGGAATACATGTATTTGGAACTCTAAATCAAACACGGTTTGTTCTAGCTCTTTGAAACGTGACACAATAAAGCAGTTTCAAGTTCTATCTCTATGGTTTGTTTGCTGTTGATGTAGCCCTAAGCTGAGACTGGCGAGAATCACTTTCATGGAAAGGGCCTGCCAAGCTTCCAAAAAACTACGAGTTGCCTGAAATCTCAGCACACACATTTTCACCCAATCTTGATGAAATTTTCTGGTAATGATCAGTATACCAATCCCACTTGGCTCGCCAAATTTCGTTCTTCTAGGTGAACCCGTTCGTTGGCAGTAACCGGTTTCATTTTTGAGGTTTCACTCTGTTTTCTCCTATAGGGATACATGTATTTGGAACTCTAAATCAAACACGGTTTGTGCTAGCTCTTTGAAAACTTGACACAATTAAAGCAGTTTCAAGTTCTATCACTATGGTTTGTCTGCTGTTGATGTAGCCCTAAGCAGAGACTGGCGAGAATCACTTTCATGGAAAGGGCCTGCCAAGCTTCCAAAAAATACGAGTTGCCTGAAATCTCAGCACCCACTTTTCACCCAATCTTGATGAAACTTTCAGGTAATGATCAGTACACCAATCCCACTTGGCTCGCCAAATTTCGTTCTTCTAGGTGAAACCGTTCGTTGGCAGTAACCGGTTTCATTTTGAGGTTTAACTCTGTTTTCTCCTATAGGGATACATGTATTTGGAACGCTAAATCAAACACGGTTTGTGCTAGCTCTTTGAAACTTGACACCATAAAGCAGTTTCAAGTTCTATCTCTATGGTTTGTTTGCTGTTGATGTAAGCCCTAAGCAGAGACTGGCGAGAATCAATTTCATGGAAAGGGCCTGCAAAGCTTCCAAAAAACTACGAGTTGCCTGAAATCTCAGCACACACTTTTTCACCCACTCTTGATGAAACTTTCAGGTAATGATCAGTACACCAATCCCACTTGGCTCGTCTTCTAGGTGAAACCGTTCGGTGGCAGTAACCGGTTTCATTTTGAGGTTTCACTCTGTTTTCTCCTATAGGGATACATGCATTTGGAACTCTAAATCAAACACGGTTTGTGCTAGCTCTTTGAAACTTGACACCATAAAGCAGTTTCAAGTTCTATCTCTATGGTTTGTTTGCTGTTGATGTAGCCCTAATCAGAGACTGGCGAGAATCACTTTCATGGAAAGGGCCTCCCAAGCTTCCAAAAAACTACGAGTTGCCTGAAATCTCAGCACACACTTTTTCACCCAATCTTGATGAAACTTTCAGGTAATGATCAGTACACCCAATCCCAATTGGCTCGCCAAATTTCGTTCTTCTAGGTGAAACCGTTCGTTGGCAGTAACCGGGTTCATTTTGAGGTTTCACTCTGTTTTCTCCTATAGGGATACATGTATTTGGAACTCTAAATCAAACACGGTTTGTGCTAGCTCTTTGAAACTTGGCACAATAAAGCAGTTTCAAGTTCTATCTCTATGGTTTGTTTGCTGTTGATGTAGCCCTAAGCAGAGACTGGCGAGAATCACTTTCATGGAAAGGGCCTGCCAAGCTTCCAAAAAACTACGAGTTGCCTGAAATCTCAGCACACACTTTTTCACCCAATCTTGATGAAACTTTCAGGTAATGATCAGTACACCAATCCCACTTGGCTCGCCAAATTTCGTTCTTCTAGGTGAAACCGCTCGTTGGCAGTAACCGGTTTCATTTTGAGGTTTCACTCTGTTTTCTCCTATAGGAATACATGTATTTGGAACTCTAAATCAAACACGGTTTGTTCTAGCTCTTTGAAACGTGACACAATAAAGCAGTTTCAAGTTCTATCTCTATGGTTTGTTTGCTGTTGATGTAGCCCTAAGCTGAGACTGGCGAGAATCACTTTCATGGAAAGGGCCTGCCAAGCTTCCAAAAAACTACGAGTTGCCTGAAATCTCAGCACACACATTTTCACCCAATCTTGATGAAATTTTCTGGTAATGATCAGTATACCAATCCCACTTGGCTCGCCAAATTTCGTTCTTCTAGGTGAACCCGTTCGTTGGCAGTAACCGGTTTCATTTTGAGGTTTCACTCTGTTTTCTCCTATAGGGATACATGTATTTGGAACTCTAAATCAAACACGGTTTGTGCTAGCTCTTTGAAACTTGACACAATAAAGCAGTTTCAAGTTCTATCACTATGGTTTGTCTGCTGTTGATGTAGCCCTAAGCAGAGACTGGCGAGAATCACTTTCATGGAAAGGGCCTGCCAAGCTTCCAAAAAAATACGAGTTGCCTGAAATCTCAGCACACACTTTTTCACCCAATCTTGATGAAACTTTCAGGTAATGATCAGTACACCAATCCCACTTGGCTCGCCAAATTTCGTTCTTCTAGGTGAAACCGTTCGTTGGCAGTAACCGGTTTCATTTTGAGGTTTAACTCTGTTTTCTCCTATAGGGATACATGTATTTGGAACGCTAAAATCAAACACGGTTTGTGCTAGCTCTTTGAAACTTGACACCATAAAGCAGTTTCAAGTTCTATCTCTATGGTTTGTTTGCTGTTGATGTAGCCCTAAGCAGAGACTGGCGAGAATCAATTTCATGGAAAGGGCCTGCAAAGCTTCCAAAAAACTACGAGTTGCCTGAAATCTCAGCACACACTTTTTCACCCACTCTTGATGAAACTTTCAGGTAATGATCAGTACACCAATCCCACTTGGCTCGCCAAATTTCGTTCTTCTAGGTGAAACCGTTCGGTGGCAGTAACCGGTTTCATTTTGAGGTTTCACTCTGTTTTCTCCTATAGGGATACATGCATTTGGAACTCTAAATCAAACACGGTTTGTGCTAGCTCTTTGAAACTTGACACCATAAAGCAGTTTCAAGTTCTATCTCTATGGTTTGTTTGCTGTTGATGTAGCCCTAATCAGAGACTGGCGAGAATCACTTTCATGGAAAGGGCCTCCCAAGCTTCCAAAAAACTACGAGTTGCCTGAAATCTCAGCACACTATTTTTCACCCAATCTTGATGAAACTTTCAGATAATGATCAGTACACCAATCCCACTTGGCTCGCCAAATTTTGTTCTTCTAGGTGAAACCGTTCGTTGGCAGTAACCGGTTTCATTTTGAGGTTTCACTCTGTTTTCTCCTATAGGGATACATGTATTTGGAACTCTAAATCAAACACGGTTTGTGCTAGCTCTTTGAAACTTGACACCATAAAGCAGTTTCAAGTTCTATCTCTATGGTTTGTTTGCTGTTGAAGTAGCCCTAAGCAGAGACTGGCGAGAATCACTTTCATGGAAAGGGCCTGCCAAGCTTCCAAAAAAACTACGAGTTGCCTGAAATCTCAGCACACACTTTTTCACCCAATCTTGATGAAACTTTCAGGTAATGATCAGTACACCAATCCCACTTGGCTCGCCAAATTTCGTTCTTCTAGGTGAAACCGTTCGGTGGCAGTAACCGGTTTCATTTTGAGGTTTCACTCTGTTTTCTCCTATAGGGATACATGCATTTGGAACTCTAAATCAAACACGGTTTGTGCTAGCTTTTTGAAACTTGACACCATAAAGCAGTTTCAAGTTCTATCTCTATGGTTTGTTTGCTGTTGATGTAGCCCTAATCAGAGACTGGCGAGAATCACTTTCATGGAAAGGGCCTCCCAAGCTTCCAAAAAACTACGAGTTGCCTGAAATCTCAGCACACAATTTTTCACCCAATCTTGATGAAACTTTCAGATAATGATCAGTACACCAATCCCACTCGGTTCGCCAAATTTCGTTCTTCTAGATGAAACCGTTCGTTGGCAGTAACCGGTTTCATTTTGAGGTTTCACTCTGTTTTCTCCTATAGGGATACATGTATTTGGAACTCTAAATCAAACACGGTTTGTGCTAGCTCTTTGAAACTTGACACAATAAAGCAGTTTCAAGTTCTATCTCTATGGTTTGTTTGCTGTTGATGAAGCCCTAAGCAGAGACTGGCGAGAATCACTTTCATGGAAAGGGCCTGCCAAGCTTCCAAAAAACTACGAGTTGCCTGAAATCTCAGCACACACTTTTTCACCCAATCTTGATGAAACTTTCAGGTAATGATCAGTACACCAATCCCACTTGGCTCGCCAAATTTCGTTCTTCTAGGTGAAACCGTTCGTTGGCAGTAACCGGGTTCATTTTGAGGTTTCACTCTGTTTTCTCCTATAGGGATACATGTATTTGGAACTCTAAATCAAACACGGTTTGTGCTAGCTCTTTGAAACTTGGCACAATAAAGCAGTTTCAAGTTCTATCTCTATGGTTTGTTTGCTGTTGATGTAGCCCTAAGCTGAGACTGGCGAGAATCACTTTCATGGAAAGGGCCTGCCAAGCTTCCAAAAAACTACGAGTTGCCTGAAATCTCAGCACACACATTTTCACCCAATCTTGATGAAATTTTCTGGTAATGATCAGTATACCAATCCCACTTGGCTCGCCAAATTTCGTTCTTCTAGGTGAACCCGTTCGTTGGCAGTAACCGGTTTCATTTTGAGGTTTCACTCTGTTTTCTCCTATAGGGATACATGTATTTGGAACTCTAAATCAAACACGGTTTGTGCTAGCTCTTTGAAACTTGACACAATAAAGCAGTTTCAAGTTCTATCACTATGGTTTGTCTGCTGTTGATGTAGCCCTAAGCAGAGACTGGCGAGAATCACTTTCATGGAAAGGGCCTGCCAAGCTTCCAAAAAAATACGAGTTGCCTGAAATCTCAGCACACACTTTTTCACCCAATCTTGATGAAACTTTCAGGTAATGATCAGTACACCAATCCCACTTGGCTCGCCAAATTTCGTTCTTCTAGGTGAAACCGTTCGTTGGCAGTAACCGGTTTCATTTGGAGGTTTCACTCTGTTTTCTCCTATAGGGATACATGTATTTGGAACGCTAAATCAAACACGGTTTGTGCTAGCTCTTTGAAACTTGACACCATAAAGCAGTTTCAAGTTCTATCTCTATGGTTTGTTTGCTGTTGATGTAGCCCTAAGCAGAGACTGGCGAGAATCAATTTCATGGAAAGGGCCTGCAAAGCTTCCAAAAAACTACGAGTTGCCTGAAATCTCAGCACACACTTTTTCACCCACTCTTGATGAAACTTTCAGGTAATGATCAGTACACCAATCCCACTTGGCTCGCCAAATTTTGTTCTTCTAGGTGAAACCGTTCGTTGGCAGTAAACCGGTTTCATTTTGAGGTTTCACTCTGTTTTCTCCTATAGGGATACATGTATTTGGAACTCTAAATCAAACACGGTTTGTGCTAGCTCTTTGAAACTTGACACCATAAAGCAGTTTTCAAGTTCTATCTCTATGGTTTGTTTGCTGTTGAAGTAGCCCTAAGCAGAGACTGGCGAGAATCACTTTCATGGAAAGGGCCTGCCAAGCTTCCAAAAAACTACGAGTTGCCTGAAATCTCAGCACACACTTTTTCACCCAATCTTGATGAAACTTTCAGGTAATGATCAGTACACCAATCCCACTTGGCTCGCCAAATTTCGTTCTTCTAGGTGAAACCGTTCGTTGGCAGTAACCGGTTTCATTTTGAGGTTTCACTCTGTTTTCTCCTATAGGGATACATGCATTTGGAACTCTAAATCAAACACGGTTTGTGCTAGCTTTTTGAAACTTGACACCATAAAGCAGTTTCAAGTTCTATCTCTATGGTTTGTTTGCTGTTGATGTAGCCCTAATCAGGAGACTGGCGAGAATCACTTTCATGGAAAGGGCCTCCCAAGCTTCCAAAAACTACGAGTTGCCTGAAATCTCAGCACACAATTTTTCACCCAATCTTGATGAAACTTTCAGATAATGATCAGTACACCAATCCCACTCGGTTCGCCAAATTTCGTTCTTCTAGGTGAAACCGTTCGTTGGCAGTAACCGGTTTCATTTTGAGGTTTCACTCTGTTTTCTCCTATAGGGATACATGTATTTGGAACTCTAAATCAAACACGGTTTGTGCTAGCTCTCTGAAACTTGACACAATAAAGCAGTTTCTAGTTCTATCTCTATGGTTGTTTGCTGTTGATGAAGCCCTAAGCAGAGACTGGCGAGAATCACTTTCATGGAAAGGGCCTGCCAAGCTTCCAAAAAACTACGAGTTGCCTGAAATCTCAGCACACACTTTTTCACCCAATCTTGATGAAACTTTCAGGTAATGATCAGTACACCAATCCCACTTGGCTCCCAAATTTCGTTCTTCTAGGTGAAACCGTTCGTTGGCAGTAACCGGGTTCATTTTGAGGTTCCACTCTGTTTTCTCCTATAGGGATACATGTATTTGGAACTCTAAATCAAACACGGTTTGTGCTAGCTCTTTGAAACTTGGCACAATAAAGCAGTTTCAAGTTCTATCTCTATGGTTTGTTTGCTGTTGATGTAGCCCTAAGCAGAGACTGGCGAGAATCACTTTCATGGAAAGGGCCTGCCAAGCTTCCAAAAAACTACGAGTTGCCTGAAATCTCAGCACACACTTTTTCACCCAATCTTGATGAAACTTTCAGGTAATGATCAGTACACCAATCCCACTTGGCTCGCCAAATTTCGTTCTTCTAGGTGAAACCGCTCGTTGGCAGTAACCGGTTTCATTTTGAGGTTTCACTCTGTTTTCTCCTATAGGAATACATGTATTTGGAACTCTAAATCAAACACGGTTTGTTCTAGCTCTTTGAAACGTGACACAATAAAGCAGTTTCAAGTTCTATCTCTATGGTTTGTTTGCTGTTGATGTAGCCCTAAGCTGAGACTGGCGAGAATCACTTTCATGGAAAGGGCCTGCCAAGCTTCCAAAAAACTACGAGTTGCCTGAAATCTCAGCACACACATTTTCACCCAATCTTGATGAAATTTTCTGGTAATGATCAGTATACCAATCCCACTTGGCTCGCCAAATTTCGTTCTTCTAGGTGAACCCGTTCGTTGGCAGTAACCGGTTTCATTTTGAGGTTTCACTCTGTTTTCTCCTATAGGGATACATGTATTTGGAACTCTAAATCAAACACGGTTTGTGCTAGCTCTTTGAAACTTGACACAATAAAGCAGTTTCAAGTTCTATCACTATGGTTTGTCTGCTGTTGATGTAGCCCTAAGCAGAGACTGGCGAGAATCACCTTCATGGAAAGGGCCTGCCAAGCTTCCAAAAAAATACGAGTTGCCTGAAATCTCAGCACACACTTTTTCACCCAATCTTGATGAAACTTTCAGGTAATGATCAGTACACCAATCCCACTTGGCTCGCCAAATTTCGTTCTTCTAGGTGAAACCGTTCGTTGGCAGTAACCGGTTTCATTTTGAGGTTTAACTCTGTTTTCTCCTATAGGGATACATGTATTTGGAACGCTAAATCAAACACGGTTTGTGCTAGCTCTTTGAAACTTGACACCATAAAGCAGTTTCAAGTTCTATCTCTATGGTTTGTTTGCTGTTGATGTAGCCCTAAGCAGAGACTGGCGAGAATCAATTTCATGGAAAGGGCCTGCAAAGCTTCCAAAAAACTACGAGTTGCCTGAAATCTCAGCACACACTTTTTCACCCACTCTTGATGAAACTTTCAGGTAATGATCAGTACACCAATCCCACTTGGCTCGCCAAAGTTCGTTCTTCTAGGTGAAACCGTTCGTTGGCAGTAACCGGTTTCATTTTGAGGTTTCACTCTGTTTTCTCCTATAGGGATACATGTATTTGGAACTCTAAATCAAACACGGTTTGTGCTAGCTCTTTGAAACTTGACACCATAAAGCAGTTTCAAGTTCTATCTCTATGGTTTGTTTGCTGTTGATGTAGCCCTAAGCAGAGACTGGCGAGAATCACTTTCATGGAAAGGGCCTGCCAAGCTTCCAAAAAACTACGAGTTGCCTGAAATCTCAGCACACACTTTTTCACCCAATCTTGATGAAACTTTCAGGTAATGATCAGTACACCAATCCCACTTGGCTCGCCAAATTTCGTTCTTCTTAGGTGAAACCGTTCGGTGGCAGTAACCGGTTTCATTTTTGAGGTTTCACTCTGTTTTCTCCTATAGGGATACATGCATTTGGAACTCTAAATCAAACACGGTTTGTGCTAGCTCTTTGAAACTTGACACCATAAAGCAGTTTCAAGTTCTATCTCTATGGTTTGTTTGCTGTTGATGTAGCCCTAATCAGAGACTGGCGAGAATCACTTTCATGGAAAGGGCCTCCCAAGCTTCCAAAAAACTACGAGTTGCCTGAAATCTCAGCACACAATTTTTCACCCAATCTTGATGAAACTTTCAGATAATGATCAGTACAACCAATCCACTCGGTCGCCAAATTTCGTTCTTCTAGGTGAAACCGTTCGTTGGCAGTAACCGGTTTCATTTTGAGGTTTCACTCTGTTTTCTCCTATAGGGATACATGTATTTGGAACTCTAAATCAAACACGGTTTGTGCTAGCTCTCTGAAACTTGACACAATAAAGCAGTTTCAAGTTCTATCTCTATGGTTTGTTTGCTGTTGATGAAGCCCTAAGCAGAGACTGGCGAGAATCACTTTCATGGAAAGGGCCTGCCAAGCTTCCAAAAAACTACGAGTTGCCTGAAATCTCAGCACACACTTTTTCACCCAATCTTGATGAAACTTTCAGGTAATGATCAGTACACCAATCCCACTTGGCTCGCCAAATTTCGTTCTTCTAGGTGAAACCGTTCGTTGGCAGTAACCGGGTTCATTTTGAGGTTTCACTCTGTTTTCTCCTATAGGGATACATGTATTTGGAACTCTAAATCAAACACGGTTTGTGCTAGCTCTTTGAAACTTGGCACAATAAAGCAGTTTCAAGTTCTATCTCTATGGTTTGTTTGCTGTTGATGTAGCCCTAAGCAGAGACTGGCGAGAATCACTTTCATGGAAAGGGCCTGCCAAGCTTCCAAAAAACTACGAGTTGCCTGAAATCTCAGCACACACTTTTTCACCCAATCTTGATGAAACTTTCAGGTAATGATCAGTACACCAATCCCACTTGGCTCGCCAAATTTCGTTCTTCTAGGTGAAACCGCTCGTTGGCAGTAACCGGTTTCATTTTGAGGTTTCACTCTGTTTTCTCCTATAGGAATACATGTATTTGGAACTCTAAATCAAACACGGTTTGTTCTAGCTCTTTGAAACGTGACACAATAAAGCAGTTTCAAGTTCTATCTCTATGGTTTGTTTGCTGTTGATGTAGCCCTAAGCTGAGACTGGCGAGAATCACTTTCATGGAAAGGGCCTGCCAAGCTTCCAAAAAACTACGAGTTGCCTGAAATCTCAGCACACACATTTTCACCCAATCTTGATGAAATTTTCTGGTAATGATCAGTATACCAATCCCACTTGGCTCGCCAAATTTCGTTCTTCTAGGTGAACCCGTTCGTTGGCAGTAACCGGTTTCATTTTGAGGTTTCACTCTGTTTTCTCCTATAGGGATACATGTATTTGGAACTCTAAATCAAACACGGTTTGTGCTAGCTCTTTGAAACTTGACACAATAAAGCAGTTTCAAGTTCTATCACTATGGTTTGTCTGCTGTTGATGTAGCCCTAAGCAGAGACTGGCGAGAATCACTTTCATGGAAAGGGCCTGCCAAGCTTCCAAAAAAATACGAGTTGCCTGAAATCTCAGCACACACTTTTTCACCCAATCTTGATGAAACTTTCAGGTAATGATCAGTACACCAATCCCACTTGGCTCGCCAAATTTCGTTCTTCTAGGTGAAACCGTTCGTTGGCAGTAACCGGTTTCATTTTGAGGTTTAACTCTGTTTTCTCCTATAGGGATACATGTATTTGGAACGCTAAATCAAACACGGTTTGTGCTAGCTCTTTGAAACTTGACAACATAAAGCAGTTTCAAGTTCTATCTCTATGGTTTGTTTGCTGTTGATGTAGCCCTAAGCAGAGACTGGCGAGAATCAATTTCATGGAAAGGGCCTGCAAAGCTTCCAAAAAACTACGAGTTGCCTGAAATCTCAGCACACACTTTTTCACCCACTCTTGATGAAACTTTCAGGTAATGATCAGTACACCAATCCCACTTGGCTCGCCAAATTTTGTTCTTCTAGGTGAAACCGTTCGTTGGCAGTAACCGGTTTCATTTTGAGGTTTCACTCTGTTTTCTCCTATAGGGATACATGTATTTGGAACTCTAAATCAAACACGGTTTGTGCTAGCTCTTTGAAACTTGACACCATAAAGCAGTTTCAAGTTCTATCTCTATGGTTTGTTTGCTGTTGATGTAGCCCTAAGCAGAGACTGGCGAGAATCACTTTCATGGAAAGGGCCTGCCAAGCTTCCAAAAAACTACGAGTTGCCTGAAATCTCAGCACACACTTTTTCACCCAATCTTGATGAAACTTTCAGGTAATGATCAGTACACCAATCCCACTTGGCTCGCCAAATTTCGTTCTTCTAGGTGAAACCGTTCGGTGGCAGTAACCGGTTTCATTTTGAGGTTTCACTCTGTTTTCTCCTATAGGGATACATGCATTTGGAACTCTAAATCAAACACGGTTTGTGCTACCTTTTTGAAAGTTGACACCATAAAGCAGTTTCAAGTTCTATCTCTATGGTTTGTTTGCTGTTGATGTAGCCCTAATCAGAGACTGGCGAGAATCACTTTCATGGAAAGGGCCTCCCAAGCTTCCAAAAAACTACGAGTTGCCTGAAATCTCAGCACACAATTTTTCACCCAATCTTGATGAAACTTTCAGATAATGATCAGTACACCAATCCCACTCGGTTCGCCAAATTTCGTTCTTCTAGATGAAACCGTTCGTTGGCAGTAACCGGTTTCATTTTGAGGTTTCACTCTGTTTTCTCCTATAGGGATACATGTATTTGGAACTCTAAATCAAACACGGTTTGTGCTAGCTCTCTGAAACTTGACACAATAAAGCAGTTTCAAGTTCTATCTCTATGGTTTGTTTGCTGTTGATGAAGCCCTAAGCAGAGACTGGCGAGAATCACTTTCATGGAAAGGGCCTGCCAAGCTTCCAAAAAACTACGAGTTGCCTGAAATCTCAGCACACACTTTTTCACCCAATCTTGATGAAACTTTCAGGTAATGATCAGTACACCAATCCCACTTGGCTCGCCAAATTTCGTTCTTCTAGGTGAAACCGTTCGTTGGCAGTAACCGGGTTCATTTTGAGGTTTCACTCTGTTTTCTCCTATAGGGATACATGTATTTGGAACTCTAAATCAAACACGGTTTGTGCTAGCTCTTTGAAACTTGGCACAATAAAGCAGTTTCAAGTTCTATCTCTATGGTTTGTTTGCTGTTGATGTAGCCCTAAGCAGAGACTGGCGAGAATCACTTTCATGGAAAGGGCCTGCCAAGCTTCCAAAAAACTACGAGTTGCCTGAAATCTCAGCACACACTTTTTCACCCAATCTTGATGAAACTTTCAGGTAATGATCAGTACACCAATCCCACTTGGCTCGCCAAATTTCGTTGTTCTAGGTGAAACCGCTCGTTGGCAGTAACCGGTTTCATTTTGAGGTTTCACTCTGTTTTCTCCTATAGGAATACATGTATTTGGAACTCTAAATCAAACACGGTTTGTTCTAGCTCTTTGAAACGTGACACAATAAAGCAGTTTCAAGTTCTATCTCTATGGTTTGTTTGCTGTTGATGTAGCCCTAAGCTGAGACTGGCGAGAATCACTTTCATGGAAAGGGCCTGCCAAGCTTCCAAAAAACTACGAGTTGCCTGAAATCTCAGCACACACATTTTCACCCAATCTTGATGAAATTTTCTGGTAATGATCAGTATACCAATCCCACTTGGCTCGCCAAATTTCGTTCTTCTAGGTGAACCCGTTCGTTGGCAGTAACCGGTTTCATTTTGAGGTTTCACTCTGTTTTCTCCTATAGGGATACATGTATTTGGAACTCTAAATCAAACACGGTTTGTGCTAGCTCTTTGAAACTTGACACAATAAAGCAGTTTCAAGTTCTATCACTATGGTTTGTCTGCTGTTGATGTAGCCCTAAGCAGAGACTGGCGAGAATCACTTTCATGGAAAGGGCCTGCCAAGCTTCCAAAAAAATACGAGTTGCCTGAAATCTCAGCACACACTTTTTCACCCAATCTTGATGAAACTTTCAGGTAATGATCAGTACACCAATCCCACTTGGCTCGCCAAATTTCGTTCTTCTAGGTGAAACCGTTCGTTGGCAGTAACCGGTTTCATTTTGAGGTTTAACTCTGTTTTCTCCTATAGGGATACATGTATTTGGAACGCTAAATCAAACACGGTTTGTGCTAGCTCTTTGAAACTTGACACCATAAAGCAGTTTCAAGTTCTATCTCTATGGTTTGTTTGCTGTTGATGTAGCCCTAAGCAGAGACTGGCGAGAATCAATTTCATGGAAAGGGCCTGCAAAGCTTCCAAAAAACTACGAGTTGCCTGAAATCTCAGCACACACTTTTTCACCCACTCTTGATGAAACTTTCAGGTAATGATCAGTACACCAATCCCACTTGGCTCGCCAAATTTTGTTCTTCTAGGTGAAACCGTTCGTTGGCAGTAACCGGTTTCATTTTGAGGTTTCACTCTGTTTTCTCCTATAGGGATACATGTATTTGGAACTCTAAATCAAACACGGTTTGTGCTAGCTCTTTGAAACTTGACACCATAAAGCAGTTTCAAGTTCTATCTCTATGGTTTGTTTGCTGTTGAAGTAGCCCTAAGCAGAGACTGGCGAGAATCACTTTCATGGAAAGGGCCTGCCAAGCTTCCAAAAAACTACGAGTTGCCTGAAATCTCAGCACACACTTTTTCACCCAATCTTGATGAAACTTTCAGGTAATGATCAGTACACCAATCCCACTTGGCTCGCCAAATTTCGTTCTTCTAGGTGAAACCGTTCGGTGGCAGTAACCGGTTTCATTTTGAGGTTTCACTCTGTTTTCTCCTATAGGGATACATGCATTTGGAACTCTAAATCAAACACGGTTTGTGCTAGCTTTTTGAAACTTGACACCATAAAGCAGTTTCAAGTTCTATCTCTATGGTTTGTTTGCTGTTGATGTAGCCCTAATCAGAGACTGGCGAGAATCACTTTCATGGAAAGGGCCTCCCAAGCTTCCAAAAAACTACGAGTTGCCTGAAATCTCAGCACACAATTTTTCACCCAATCTTGATGAAACTTTCAGATAATGATCAGTACACCAATCCCACTCGGTTCGCCAAATTTCGTTCTTCTAGGTGAAACCGTTCGTTGGCAGTAACCGGTTTCATTTTGAGGTTTCACTCTGTTTTCTCCTATAGGGATACATGTATTTGGAACTCTAAATCAAACACGGTTTGTGCTAGCTCTCTGAAACTTGACACAATAAAGCAGTTTCAAGTTCTATCTCTATGGTTTGTTTGCTGTTGATGAAGCCCTAAGCAGAGACTGGCGAGAATCACTTTCATGGAAAGGGCCTGCCAAGCTTCCAAAAAACTACGAGTTGCCTGAAATCTCAGCACACACTTTTTCACCCAATCTTGATGAAAATTTCAGGTAATGATCAGTACACCAATCCCACTTGGCTCGCCAAATTTCGTTCTTCTAGGTGAAACCGTTCGTTGGCAGTAACCGGGTTCATTTTGAGGTTTCACTCTGTTTTCTCCTATAGGGATACATGTATTTGGAACTCTAAATCAAACACGGTTTGTGCTAGCTCTTTGAAACTTGGCACAATAAAGCAGTTTCAAGTTCTATCTCTATGGTTTGTTTGCTGTTGATGTAGCCCTAAGCAGAGACTGGCGAGAATCACTTTCATGGAAAGGGCCTGCCAAGCTTCCAAAAAACTACGAGTTGCCTGAAATCTCAGCACACACTTTTTCACCCAATCTTGATGAAACTTTCAGGTAATGATCAGTACACCAATCCCACTTGGCTCGCCAAATTTCGTTCTTCTAGGTGAAACCGCTCGTTGGCAGTAACCGGTTTCATTTTGAGGTTTCACTCTGTTTTCTCCTATAGGAATACATGTATTTGGAACTCTAAATCAAACACGGTTTGTTCTAGCTCTTTGAAACGTGACACAATAAAGCAGTTTCAAGTTCTATCTCTATGGTTTGTTTGCTGTTGATGTAGCCCTAAGCTGAGACTGGCGAGAATCACTTTCATGGAAAGGGCCTGCCAAGCTTCCAAAAAACTACGAGTTGCCTGAAATCTCAGCACACACATTTTCACCCAATCTTGATGAAATTTTCTGGTAATGATCAGTATACCAATCCCACTTGGCTCGCCAAATTTCGTTCTTCTAGGTGAACCCGTTCGTTGGCAGTAACCGGTTTCATTTTGAGGTTTCACTCTGTTTTCTCCTATAGGGATACATGTATTTGGAACTCTAAATCAAACACGGTTTGTGCTAGCTCTTTGAAACTTGACACAATAAAGCAGTTTCAAGTTCTATCACTATGGTTTGTCTGCTGTTGATGTAGCCCTAAGCAGAGACTGGCGAGAATCACCTTCATGGAAAGGGCCTGCCAAGCTTCCAAAAAAATACGAGTTGCCTGAAATCTCAGCACACACTTTTTCACCCAATCTTGATGAAACTTTCAGGTAATGATCAGTACACCAATCCCACTTGGCTCGCCAAATTTCGTTCTTCTAGGTGAAACCGTTCGTTGGCAGTAACCGGTTTCATTTTGAGGTTTCACTCTGTTTTCTCCTATAGGGATACATGTATTTGGAACGCTAAATCAAACACGGTTTGTGCTAGCTCTTTGAAACTTGACACCATAAAGCAGTTTCAAGTTCTATCTCTATGGTTTGTTTGCTGTTGATGTAGCCCTAAGCAGAGACTGGCGAGAATCAATTTCATGGAAAGGGCCTGCAAAGCTTCCAAAAAACTACGAGTTGCCTGAAATCTCAGCACACACTTTTTCACCCACTCTTGATGAAACTTTCAGGTAATGATCAGTACACCAATCCCACTTGGCTCGCCAAATTTTGTTCTTCTAGGTGAAACCGTTCGTTGGCAGTAACCGGTTTCATTTTGAGGTTTCACTCTGTTTTCTCCTATAGGGATACATGTATTTGGAACTCTAAATCAAACACGGTTTGTGCTAGCTCTTTGAAACTTGACACCATAAAGCAGTTTCAAGTTCTATCTCTATGGTTTGTTTGCTGTTGAAGTAGCCCTAAGCAGAGACTGGCGAGAATCACTTTCATGGAAAGGGCCTGCCAAGCTTCCAAAAAACTACGAGTTGCCTGAAATCTCAGCACACACTTTTTCACCCAATCTTGATGAAACTTTCAGGTAATGATCAGTACACCAATCCCACTTGGCTCGCCAAATTTCGTTCTTCTAGGTGAAACCGTTCGGTGGCAGTAACCGGTTTCATTTTGAGGTTTCACTCTGTTTTCTCCTATAGGGATACATGCATTTGGAACTCTAAATCAAACACGGTTTGTGCTAGCTTTTTGAAACTTGACACCATAAAGCAGTTTCAAGTTCTATCTCTATGGTTTGTTTGCTGTTGATGTAGCCCTAATCAGAGACTGGCGAGAATCACTTTCATGGAAAGGGCCTCCCAAGCTTCCAAAAAACTACGAGTTGCCTGAAATCTCAGCACACAATTTTTCACCCAATCTTGATGAAACTTTCAGATAATGATCAGTACACCAATCCCACTCGGTTCGCCAAATTTCGTTCTTCTAGGTGAAACCGTTCGTTGGCAGTAACCGGTTTCATTTTGAGGTTTCACTCTGTTTTCTCCTATAGGGATACATGTATTTGGAACTCTAAATCAAACACGGTTTGTGCTAGCTCTCTGAAACTTGACACAATAAAGCAGTTTCAAGTTCTATCTCTATGGTTTGTTTGCTGTTGATGAAGCCCTAAGCAGAGACTGGCGAGAATCACTTTCATGGAAAGGGCCTGCCAAGCTTCCAAAAAACTACGAGTTGCCTGAAATCTCAGCACACACTTTTTCACCCAATCTTGATGAAACTTTCAGGTAATGATTAGTACACCAATCCCACTTGGCTCGCCAAATTTCGTTCTTCTAGGTGAAACCGTTCGTTTGCAGTAACCGGTTTCATTTTGAGGTTTCACTCTGTTTTCTCCTATAGGGATACATGTATTTGGAACTCTAAATCAAACACGGTTTGTGCTAGCTCTTTGAAACTTGACACCATAAAGCAGTTTCAAGTTCTATCTCTATGGTTTGTTTGCTGTTGATGTAGCCCTAAGCAGAGACTGGCGAGAATCACTTTCATGGAAAGGGCCTGCCAAGCTTCCAAAAAACTACGAGTTGCCTGAAATCTCAGCACACACTTTTTCACCCAAACTTGATGAAACTTTCAGGTAATGATCAGTACACCAATCCCACTTGGCTCGCCAAATTTCATTCTTCTAGGTGAAACCGTTCGTTGGCAGTAACCGGTTTCATTTTGAGGTTTCACTCTGTTTTCTCCTATAGGGATAAATGTATTTGGAACTCTAAATCAAACACGGTTTGTGCTAGCTCTTTGAAACTTGACACCATAAAGCAGTTTCAAGTTCTATCTCTATGGTTTGTTTGCTGTTGATGTAGCCCTAAGCAGAGACTGGCGAGAATCACTTTCATGGAAAGGGCCTCCCAAGCTTCCAAAAAACTACGAGTTGCCTGAAATCTCAGTACACACTTTTTCACCCAATCTTGATGAAACTTTCAGATAATGATCAGGACACCAATCCCACTCGGCTCGCCAAATATCGTTCTTCTAGGTGAAACCGTTCGTTGGCAGTAACCGGTTTCATTTTGAGGTTTCACTCTGTTTTCTCCTATAGGGATACATGTATTTGGAACTCTAAATCAAACACGGTTTGTGCTAGCTCTTTGAAACTTGACACCATAAAGCAGTTTCAAGTTCTATCTCTATGGTTTGTTTGCTGTTGATGTAGCCCTAAGCAGAGACTGGCGAGAATCACTTTCATGGAAAGGGCCTGCCAAGCTTCCAAAAAACTACGAGTTGCCGGAAATCTCAGCACACACTTTTTCACCCAATCTTGATGAAACTTTCAGGTAATGATCAGTACACCAATCCCACTTGGCTCGCCAAATTTCGTTCTTCTAGGTGAAACCGTTCGTTGGCAGTAACCGGTTTCATTTTGAGGTTTCACTCTGTTTTCTCCTATAGGGATACATGTATTTGGAACTCTAAATCAAACACGGTTTGTTCTAGCTCTATGAAACGTGACACAATAAAGCAGTTTCAAGTTCTATCTCTATGGTTTGTTTGCTGTTGATGTAGCCCTAAGCCGAGACTTGCGAGAATCACTTTCATGGAAAGGGCCTGCCAAGCTTCCAAAAAACTACGAGTTGCCTGAAATCTCAGCACACACATTTTCACCCAATCTTGATGAAACTTTCTGGTAATGATCAGTACACCAATCCCACTTGGCTCGCCAAATTTTGTTCTTCTAGGTGAAACCGTTCGTTGGCAGTAACCGGTTTCATTTTGAGGTTTCACTCTGTTTTCTCCTATAGTGATACATGTATTTGGAACGCTAAATCAAACACGGTTTGTGCTAGCTCTTTGAAACTTGACACAATAAAGCAGTTTCAAGTTCTATCTCTATGGTTTGTTTGCTGTTGCTGTAGCCCTAAGCAGAGACTGGCGAGAATCACTTTCATGGAAAGGGCCTGCCAAGCTTCCAAAAAACTACGAGTTGCCTGAAATCTCAGCACACACTTTTTCACCCAATCTTGATGAAACTTTCAGGTAATGATCAGTACACCAATCCCACTTGGCTCGCCAAATCTCGTTCTTCTAGGTGAAACCGTTCGTTGGCACAAACCGGTTTTATTTTGAGGTTTCACTTTGTTTTCATCTATAGGGATACATGTATTTGGAACTCTAAATCAAACACGGTTTGTGCTAGCTCTTTGAAACTTGACACCATAAAGCAGTTTCAAGTTCTATCTCTATGGTTTGTTTGCTGTTGATGTAGCCCTAAGCAGAGACTGGCGAGAATCACTTTCATGGAAAGGGCCTGTCAAGCTTCCAAAAAACTACGAGTTGCCTGAAATCTCAGCACACACTTTTTCACCCAATCTTGATGAAACTTTCAGGTAATGATCAGTACACCAATCCCACTTGGCTCGCCAAATTTCGTTCTTCTAGGTGAAACCGCTCGTTGGCAGTAACCGGTTTCATTTTGAGGTTTCACTCTGTTTTCTCCTATAGGAATACATGTATTTGGAACTCTAAATCAAACACGGTTTGTTCTAGCTCTTTGAAACATGACACAATAAAGCAGTTTCAAGTTCTATCTCTATGGTTTGTTTGCTGTTGATGTAGCCCTAAGCTGAGACTGGCGAGAATCACTTTCATGGAAAGGGCCTGCCAAGCTTCCAAAAAACTACGAGTTGCCTGAAATCTCAGCACACACTTTTTCACCCAATCTTGATGAAACTTTCAGGTAATGATCAGTACACCAATCCCACTTGGCTCGCCAAATCTCGTTCTTCTAGGTGAAACCGTTCATTGGCAGTAACCAGTTTCATTTTGAGGTTTCACTCTGTTTTCTCCTATAGGGATACATGTATTTGGAACTCTAAATCAAACACGGTTTGTGCTAGCTCTTTGAAACTTGACACCATAAAGCAGTTTCAAGTTCTATCTCTATGGTTTGTTTGCTGTTGATGTAGCCCTAAGCAGAGACTGGCGAGAATCACTTTCATGGAAAGGGCCTGCCAAGCTTCCAAAAAACTACGAGTTGCCTGAAATCTCAGCACACACTTTTTCACCCAAACTTGATGAAACTTTCAGGTAATGATCAGTACACCAATCCCACTTGGCTCGCCAAATTTCATTCTTCTAGGTGAAACCGTTCGTTGGCAGTAACCGGTTTCATTTTGAGGTTTCACTCTGTTTTCTCCTATAGGGATAAATGTATTTGGAACTCTAAATCAAACACGGTTTGTGCTAGCTCTTTGAAACTTGACACCATAAAGCAGTTTCAAGTTCTATCTCTATGGTTTGTTTGCTGTTGATGTAGCCCTAAGCAGAGACTGGCGAGAATCACTTTCATGGAAAGGGCCTCCCAAGCTTCCAAAAAACTACGAGTTGCCTGAAATCTCAGTACACACTTTTTCACCCAATCTTGATGAAACTTTCAGATAATGATCAGGACACCAATCCCACTCGGCTCGCCAAATATCGTTCTTCTAGGTGAAACCGTTCGTTGGCAGTAACCAGTTTCATTTTGAGGTTTCACTCTGTTTTCTCCTATAGGGATACATGTATTTGGAACTCTAAATCAAACACGGTTTGTGCTAGCTCTTTGAAACTTGACACCATAAAGCAGTTTCAAGTTCTATCTCTATGGTTTGTTTGCTGTTGATGTAGCCCTAAGCAGAGACTGGCGAGAATCACTTTCATGGAAAGGGCCTGCCAAGCTTCCAAAAAACTACGAGTTGCCGGAAATCTCAGCACACACTTTTTCACCCAATCTTGATGAAACTTTCAGGTAATGATCAGTACACCAATCCCACTTGGCTCGCCAAATTTCGTTCTTCTAGGTGAAACCGTTCGTTGGCAGTAACCGGTTTCATTTTGAGGTTTCACTCTGTTTTCTCCTATAGGGATACATGTATTTGGAACTCTAAATCAAACACGGTTTGTTCTAGCTCTATGAAACGTGACACAATAAAGCAGTTTCAAGTTCTATCTCTATGGTTTGTTTGCTGTTGATGTAGCCCTAAGCCGAGACTTGCGAGAATCACTTTCATGGAAAGGGCCTGCCAAGCTTCCAAAAAACTACGAGTTGCCTGAAATCTCAGCACACACATTTTCACCCAATCTTGATGAAACTTTCTGGTAATGATCAGTACACCAATCCCACTTGGCTCGCCAAATTTTGTTCTTCTAGGTGAAACCGTTCGTTGGCAGTAACCGGTTTCATTTTGAGGTTTCACTCTGTTTTCTCCTATAGTGATACATGTATTTGGAACGCTAAATCAAACACGGTTTGTGCTAGCTCTTTGAAACTTGACACAATAAAGCAGTTTCAAGTTTTATCTCTATGGTTTGTTTGCTGTTGCTGTAGCCCTAAGCAGAGACTGGCGAGAATCACTTTCATGGAAAGGGCCTGCCAAGCTTCCAAAAAACTACGAGTTGCCTGAAATCTCAGCACACACTTTTTCACCCAATCTTGATGAAACTTTCAGGTAATGATCAGTACACCAATCCCACTTGGCTCGCCAAATCTCGTTCTTCTAGGTGAAACCGTTCGTTGGCACAAACCGGTTTTATTTTGAGGTTTCACTTTGTTTTCATCTATAGGGATACATGTATTTGGAACTCTAAATCAAACACGGTTTGTGCTAGCTCTTTGAAACTTGACACCATAAAGCAGTTTCAAGTTCTATCTCTATGGTTTGTTTGCTGTTGATGTAGCCCTAAGCAGACACTGGCGAGAATCACTTTCATGGAAAGGGCCTGCCAAACTTCCAAAAAACTCCGAGTTGCCTGAAATCTCAGCACACACTTTTTCACCCAATCTTGATGAAACTTTCAGGTAATGATCAGTACACCAATCCCACTTGGCTCGCCAAATTTCGTTCTTCTAGGTGAAACCGTTCGTTGGCAGTAACCGGTTTCATTTTGAGGTTTCACTCTGTTTTCTCCTATAGGGATACATGTATTTGGAACTCTAAATCAAACACGGTTTGTGCTAGCTCTCTGAAACTTGACACAATAAAGCAGTTTCAAGTTCTATCTCTATGGTTTGTTTGCTGTTGATGAAGCCCTAAGCAGAGACTGGCGAGAATCACTTTCATGGAAAGGGCCTCCCAAGCTTCCAAAAAACTACGAGTTGCCTGAAATCTCAGCACACAATTTTTCACCCAATCTTGATGAAACTTTCAGATAATGATCAGTACACCAATCCCACTCGGTTCGCCAAATTTCGTTCTTCTAGGTGAAACCGTTCGTTGGCAGTAACCGGTTTCATTTTGAGGTTTCTCTCTGTTTTCTCCTATAGGGATACATGTATTTGGAACTCTAAATCAAACACGGTTTGTGCTAGCTCTCTGAAACTTGACACAATAAAGCAGTTTCAAGTTCTATCTCTATGGTTTGTTTGCTGTTGATGAAGCCCTAAGCAGAGACTGGCGAGAATCACTTTCATGGAAAGGGCCTGCCAAGCTTCCAAAAAACTACGAGTTGCCTGAAATCTCAGCACACACTTTTTCACCCAATCTTGATGAAACTTTCAGGTAATGATCAGTACACCAATCCCACTTGGATCGCCAAATTTCGTTCTTCTAGGTGAAACCGTTCGTTGGCAGTAACCGGGTTCATTTTGAGGTTTCACTCTGTTTTCTCCTATAGGGATACATGTATTTGGAACTCTAAATCAAACACGGTTTGTGCTAGCTCTTTGAAACTTGACACAATAAAGCAGTTTCAAGTTCTATCTCTATGGTTTGTTTGCTGTTGATGTAGCCCTAAGCAGAGACTGGCGAGAATCACTTTCATGGAAAGGGCCTGTCAAGCTTCCAAAAAACTACGAGTTGCCTGAAATCTCAGCACACACTTTTTCACCCAATCTTGATGAAACTTTCAGGTAATGATCAGTACACCAATCCCACTTGGCTCGCCAAATTTCGTTCTTCTAGGGTGAAACCACTCGTTGGCAGTAACCGGTTTCATTTTGAGGTTTCACTCTGTTTTCTCCTATAGGAATACATGTATTTGGAACTCTAAATCAAACACGGTTTGTTCTAGCTCTTTGAAACGTGACACAATAAAGCAGTTTCAAGTTCTATCTCTATGGTTTGTTTGCTGTTGATGTAGCCCTAAGCTGAGACTGGCGAGAATCACTTTCATGGAAAGGGCCTGCCAAGCTTCCAAAAAACTACGAGTTGCCTGAAATCTCAGCACACACATTTTCACCCAATCTTGATGAAATTTTCTGGTAATGATCAGTATACCAATCCCACTTGGCTCGCCAAATTTCGTTCTTCTAGGTGAAACCGTTCGTTGGCAGTAACCGGTTTCATTTTGAGGTTTCACTCTGTTTTCTCCTATAGGGATACATGTATTTGGAACTCTAAATCAAACACGGTTTGTGCTAGCTCTTTGAAACTTGACACAATAAAGCAGTTTCAAGTTCTTATCACTATGGTTTGTCTGCTGTTGATGTAGCCCTAAGCAGAGACTGGCGAGAATCACTTTCATGGAAAGGGCCTGCCAAGCTTCCAAAAAACTACGAGTTTCCTGAAATCTCAGCACACACTTTTTCACCCAATCTTGATGAAACTTTCAGGTAATGATCAGTACACCAATCCCACTTGGCTCGCCAAATCTCGTTCTTCTAGGTGAAACCGTTCATTGGCAGTAACCGGTTTCATTTTGAGGTTTCACTCTGTTTTCTCCTATAGGGATACATGTATTTGGAACTCTAAATCAAACACGGTTTGTGCTAGCTCTTTGAAACTTGACACCATAAAGCAGTTTCAAGTTCTATCTCTATGGTTTGTTTGCTGTTGATGTAGCCCTAAGCAGAGACTGGCGAGAATCACTTTCATGGAAAGGGCCTGCCAAGCTTCCAAAAAACTACGAGTTGCCTGAAATCTCAGCACACACTTTTTCACCCCAATCTTGATGAAACTTTCAGGTAATGATCAGTACACCAATCCCACTTGGCTCGCCAAATTTCGTTCTTCTAGGTGAAACTGTTCGGTGGCAGTAACCGGTTTTATTTTGAGGTTTCACTCTGTTTTCTCCTATAGGGATACATGCATTTGGAACTCTAAATCAAACACGGTTTGTGCTAGCTTTTTGAAACTTGACACCATAAAGCAGTTTCAAGTTCTATCTCTATGGTTTGTTTGCTGTTGATGTAGCCCTAATCAGAGACTGGCGAGAATCACTTTCATGGAAAGGGCCTCCCAAGCTTCCAAAAAACTACGAGTTGCCTGAAATCTCAGCACACAATTTTTCACCCAATCTTGATGAAACTTTCAGATAATGATCAGTACACCAATCCCACTCGGTTCGCCAAATTTCGTTCTTCTAGGTGAAACCGTTCGTTGGCAGTAACCGGTTTCATTTTGAGGTTTCACTCTGTTTTCTCCTATAGGGATACATGTATTTGGAACTCTAAATCAAACACGGTTTGTGCTAGCTCTCTGAAACTTGACACAATAAAGCAGTTTCAAGTTCTATCTCTATGGTTTGTTTGCTGTTGATGAAGCCCTAAGCAGAGACTGGCGAGAATCACTTTCATGGAAAGGGCCTGCCAAGCTTCCAAAAAACTACGAGTTGCCTGAAATCTCAGCACACACTTTTTCACCCAATCTTGATGAAACTTTCAGGTAATGATCAGTACACCAATCCCACTTGGCTCGCCAAATTTCGTTCTTCTAGGTGAAACCGTTCGTTGGCAGTAACCGGTTTCATTTTGAGGTTTCACTCTGTTTTCTCCTATAGGGATACATGTATTTGGAACTCTAAATCAAACACGGTTTGTGCTAGCTTTTTGAAACTTGACACCATAAAGCAGTTTCAAGTTCTATCTCTATGGTTTGTTTACTGTTGATGTAGCCCTAAGCAGAGACTGGCGAGAATCACTTTCATGGAAAGGGCCTGCCAAGCTTCCAAAAAACTACGAGTTGCCTGAAATCTCAGCACACACTTTTTCACCCAATCTTGATGAAACTTTCAGGTAATGATCAGTACACCAATCCCACTTGGCTCGCCAAATTTCGTTCTTCTAGGTGAAACTGTTCGGTGGCAGTAACCGGTTTTATTTTGAGGTTTCACTCTGTTTTCTCCTATAGGGATACATGCATTTGGAACTCTAAATCAAACACGGTTTGTGCTAGCTTTTTGAAACTTGACACCATAAAGCAGTTTCAAGTTCTATCTCTATGGTTTGTTGCTGTTGATGTAGCCCTAATCAGAGACTGGCGAGAATCACTTTCATGGAAAGGGCCTCCCAAGCTTCCAAAAAACTACGAGTTGCCTGAAATCTCAGCACACAATTTTTCACCCAATCTTGATGAAACTTTCAGATAATGATCAGTACACCAATCCCACTCGGTTCGCCAAATTTCGTTCTTCTAGGTGAAACCGTTCGTTGGCAGTAACCGGTTTCATTTTGAGGTTTCACTCTGTTTTCTCCTATAGGGATACATGTATTTGGAACTCTAAATCAAACACGGTTTGTGCTAGCTCTCTGAAACTTGACACAATAAAGCAGTTTCAAGTTCTATCTCTATGGTTTGTTTGCTGTTGATGAAGCCCTAAGCAGAGACTGGCGAGAATCACTTTCATGGAAAGGGCCTGCCAAGCTTCCAAAAAACTACGAGTTGCCTGAAATCTCAGCACACACTTTTTCACCCAATCTTGATGAAACTTTCAGGTAATGATCAGTACACCAATCCCACTTGGCTCGCCAAATTTCGTTCTTCTAGGTGAAACGTTCGTTGGCAGTAACCGGTTTCATTTTGAGGTTTCACTCTGTTTTCTCCTATAGGGATACATGTATTTGGAACTCTAAATCAAACACGGTTTGTTCTAGCTCTATGAAACGTGACACAATAAAGCAGTTTCAAGTTCTATCTCTATGGTTTGTTTGCTGTTGATGTAGCCCTAAGCAGAGACTGGCGAGAATCACTTTCATGGAAAGGGCCTGCCAAGCTTCCAAAAAACTACGAGTTGCCTGAAATCTCAGCACACACATTTTCACCCAATCTTGATGAAACTTTCTGGTAATGATCAGTACACCAATCCCACTTGGCTCGCCAAATTTTGTTCTTCTAGGTGAAACCGTTCGTTGGCAGTAACCGGTTTCATTTTGAGGTTTCACTCTGTTTTCTCCTATAGGGATACATGTATTTGGAACGCTAAATCAAACACGGTTTGTGCTAGCTCTTTGAAACTTGACACAATAAAGCAGTTTCAAGTTCTATCTCTATGGTTTGTTTGCTGTTGCTGTAGCCCTAAGCAGAGACTGGCGAGAATCACTTTCATGGAAAGGGCCTGCCAAGCTTCCAAAAAACTACGAGTTGCCTGAAATCTCAGCACACACTTTTTCACCCAATCTTGATGAAACTTTCAGGTAATGATCAGTACACCAATCCCACTTGGCTCGCCAAATCTCGTTCTTCTAGGTGAAACCGTTCGTTGGCACAAACCGGTTTATTTTGAGGTTTCACTCTGTTTTCATCTATAGGGATACATGTATTTGGAACTCTAAATCAAACACGGTTTGTGCTAGCTCTTTGAAACTTGACACCATAAAGCAGTTTCAAGTTCTATCTCTATGGTTTGTTTGCTGTTGATGTAGCCCTAAGCAGACACTGGCGAGAATCACTTTCATGGAAAGGGCCTGCCAAACTTCCAAAAAACTCCGAGTTGCCTGAAATCTCAGCACACACTTTTTCACCCAATCTTGATGAAACTTTCAGGTAATGATCAGTACACCAATCCCACTTGGCTCGCCAAATTTCGTTCTTCTAGGTGAAACCGTTCGGTGGCAGTAACCGGTTTCATTTTGAGGTTTCACTCTGTTTTCTCCTATAGGGATACATGCATTTGGAACTCTAAATCAAACACGGTTTGTGCTAGCTTTTTGAAACTTGACACCATAAAGCAGTTTCAAGTTCTATCTCTATGGTTTGTTTGCTGTTGATGTAGCCCTAATCAGAGACTGGCGAGAATCACTTTCATGGAAAGGGCCTCCCAAGCTTCCAAAAAACTACGAGTTGCCTGAAATCTCAGCACACAATTTTTCACCCAATCTTGATGAAACTTTCAGATAATGATCAGTACACCAATCCCACTCGGTTCGCCAAATTTCGTTCTTCTAGGTGAAACCCTTCGTTGGCAGTAACCGGTTTCATTTTGAGGTTTCACTCTGTTTTCTCCTATAGGGATACATGTATTTGGAACTCTAAATCAAACACGGTTTGTGCTAGCTCTCTGAAACTTGACACAATAAAGCAGTTTCAAGTTCTATCTCTATGGTTTGTTTGCTGTTGATGAAGCCCTAAGCAGAGACTGGCGAGAATCACTTTCATGGAAAGGGCCTGCCAAGCTTCCAAAAAACTACGAGTTGCCTGAAATCTCAGCACACACTTTTTCACCCAATCTTGATGAAACTTTCAGGTAATGATCAGTACACCAATCCCACTTGGCTCGCCAAATTTCGTTCTTCTAGCTGAAACCGTTCGTTGGCAGTAACCGGTTTCATTTTGAGGTTTCACTCTGTTTTCTCCTATAGGGATACATGTATTTGGAACTCTAAATCAAACACGGTTTGTTCTAGCTCTTTGAAACTTGACACCATAAAGCAGTTTCATGTTCTATCTCTATGGTTTGTTTGCTGTTGATGTAGCCCTAAGCCGAGACTTGCGAGAATCACTTTCATGGAAAGGGCCTGCCAAGCTTCCAAAAAACTACGAGTTGCCTGAAATCTCAGCACACACATTTTCACCCTATCTTGATGAAACTTTCTGGTAATGATCAGTACACCAATCCCACTTGGCTCGCCAAATTTTGTTCTTCTAGGTGAAACCGTTCGTTGGCAGTAACCGGTTTCATTTTGAGGTTTCACTCTGTTTTCTCCTATAGGGATACATGTATTTGGAACGCTAAATCAAACACGGTTTGTGCTAGCTCTTTGAAACTTGACACAATAAAGCAGTTTCAAGTTCTATCTCTATGGTTTGTTTGCTGTTGATGTAGCCCTAAGCAGAGACTGGCGAGAATCACTTTCATGGAAAGGGCCTGCCAAGCTTCCAAAAAACTACGAGTTGCCTGAAATCTCAGCACACACTTTTTCACCCAATCTTGATGAAACTTTCAGGTAATGATCAGTACACCAATCCCACTTGGCTCGCCAAATCTCGTTCTTCTAGGTGAAACCGTTCGTTGGCACAAACCGGTTTCATTTTGAGGTTTCACTCTGTTTTCATCTATAGGGATACATGTATTTGGAACTCTAAATCAAACACGGTTTGTGCTAGCTCTTTGAAACTTGACACCATAAAGCAGTTTCAAGTTCTATCTCTATGGTTTGTTTGCTGTTGATGTAGCCCTAAGCAGAGACTGGCGAGAATCACTTTCATGGAAAGGGCCTGCCAAACTTCCAAAAAACTCCGAGTTGCCTGAAATCTCAGCACACACTTTTTCACCCAATCTTGATGAAACTTTCAGGTAATGATCAGTACACCAATCCCACTTGGCTCGCCAAATTTCGTTCTTCTAGGTGAAACCGTTCGTTGGCAGTAACCGGTTTCATTTTGAGGTTTCACTCTGTTTTCTCCTATAGGGATACATGTATTTGGAACTCTAAATCAAACACGGTTTGTGCTAGCTCTCTGAAACTTGACACAATAAAGCAGTTTCAAGTTCTATCTCTATGGTTTGTTTGCTGTTGATGAAGCCCTAAGCAGAGACTGGCGAGAATCACTTTCATGGAAAGGGCCTGCCAAGCTTCCAAAAAACTACGAGTTGCCTGAAATCTCAGCACACACTTTTTCACCCAATCTTGATGAAACTTTCAGGTAATGATCAGTACACCAATCCCACTTGGCTCGCCAAATTTCGTTCTTCTAGGTGAAACAGTTCGTTGGCAGTACCGGTTTCATTTTGAGGTTTCACTCTGTTTTCTCCTATAGGGATACATGAATTTGGAACTCTAAATCAAACACGGTTTGTGCTAGCTCTTTGAAACTTGACACCATAAAGCAGTTTCAAGTTCTATCTCTATGGTTTGTTTGCTGTTGATGTAGCCCTAAGCAGAGACTGGCGAGAATCACTTTCATGGAAAGGGCCTGTCAAGCTTCCAAAAAACTACGAGTTGCCTGAAATCTCAGCACACACTTTTTCACCCAATCTTGATGAAACTTTCAGGTAATGATCAGTACACCAATCCCACTTGGCTCGCCAAATTTCGTTCTTCTAGGTGAAACCGTTCGTTGGCAGTAACCGGTTTCATTTTGAGGTTTCACTCTGTTTTCTCCTATAGGGATACATGTATTTGGAACTCTAAATCAAACACGGTTTGTGCTAGCTCTTTGAAACTTGGCACAATAAAGCAGTTTCAAGTTCTATCTCTATAGTTTGTTTGCTGTTGATGTAGCCCTAAGCAGAGACTGGCGAGAATCACTTTCATGGAAAGGTCCTGCCAAGCTTCCAAAAAACTACGAGTTGCCTGAAATCTCAGCACACACTTTTTCACCCAATCTTGATGAAACTTTCAGGTAATGATCAGTACACCAATCCCACTTGGCTCGCCAAATTTCGTTCTTCTAGGTGAAACCGCTCGTTGGCAGTAACCGGTTTCATTTTGAGGTTTCACTCTGTTTTCTCCTATAGGAATACATGTATTTGGAACTCTAAATCAAACACGGTTTGTTCTAGCTCTTTGAAACGTGACACAATAAAGCAGTTTCAAGTTCTATCTCTATGGTTTGTTTGCTGTTGATGTAGCCCTAAGCTGAGACTGGCGAGAATCACTTTCATGGAAAGGGCCTGCCAAGCTTCCAAAAAACTACGAGTTGCCTGAAATCTCAGCACACACATTTTCACCCAATCTTGATGAAATTTTCTGGTAATGATCAGTATACCAATCCCACTTGGCTCGCCAAATTTCGTTCTTCTAGGTGAAACCGTTCGTTGGCAGTAACCGGTTTCATTTTGAGGTTTCACTCTGTTTTCTCCTATAGGGATACATGTATTTGGAACTTTAAATCAAACACGGTTTGTGCTAGCTCTTTGAAACTTGACACAATAAAGCAGTTTCAAGTTCTATCACTATGGTTTGTCTGCTGTTGATGTAGCCCTAAGCCGAGACTGGCGAGAATCACTTTCATGGAAAGGGCCTGCCAAGCTTCCAAAAAAATACGAGTTGCCTGAAATCTCAGCACACACTTTTTCACCCAATCTTGATGAAACTTTCAGGTAATGATCAGTACACCAATCCCACTTGGCTCGCCAAATTTCGTTCTTCTAGGTGAAACCGTTCGTTGGCATTAACCGGTTTCATTTTGAGGTTTAACTCTGTTTTCTCCTATAGGTATACATGTATTTGGAACGCTAAATCAAACACGGTTTGTGCTAGCTCTTTGAAACTTGACACCATAAAGCAGTTTCAAGTTCTATCTCTATGGTTTGTTTGCTGTTGATGTAGCCCTAAGCAGAGACTGGCGAGAATCACTTTCATGGAAAGGGCCTGCCAAGCTTCCAAAAAACTACGAGTTGCCTGAAATCTCAGCACACACTTTTTCACCCAATCTTGATGAAACTTTCAGGTAATGATCAGTACACCAATCCCACTTGGCTCGCCAAATTTCGTTCTTCTAGGTGAAACCGTTCGGTGGCAGTAACCGGTTTCATTTTGAGGTTTCACTCTGTTTTCTCCTATAGGGATACATGCATTTGGAACTCTAAATCAAACACGGTTTGTGCTAGCTTTTTGAAGCTTGACACCATAAAGCAGTTTCAAGTTCTATCTCTATGGTTTGTTTGCTGTTGATGTAGCCCTAATCAGAGACTGGCGAGAATCACTTTTATGGAAAGGGCCTCCCAAGCTTCCAAAAAACTACGAGTTGCCTGAATTCTCAGCACACAATTTTTCACCCAATCTTGATGAAACTTTCAGATAATGATCAGTACACCAATCCCACTCGGTTCGCCAAATTTCGTTCTTCTAGGTGAAACCGTTCGTTGGCAGTAACCGGTTTCATTTTGAGGTTTCACTCTGTTTTCTCCTATAGGGATACATGTATTTGGAACTCTAAATCAAACACGGTTTGTGCTAGCTCTTTGAAACTTGACAACATAAAGCAGTTTCAAGTTCTATCTCTATGGTTTGTTTGCTGTTGATGTAGCCCTAAGCAGAGACTGGCGAGAATCACTTTCATGGAAAGGGCCTGCCAAGCTTCCAAAAAACTACGAGTTGCCTGAAATCTCAGCACACACTTTTTCACCCAATCTTGATGAAACTTTCAGGTAATGATCAGTACACCAATCCCACTTGGCTCGCCAAATTTCGTTCTTCTAGGTGAAACCGTTCGTTGGCAGTAACCGGTTTCATTTGAGGTTTCACTCTGTTTTCTCCTATAGGGTTACATGTATTTGGAACTCTAAATCAAACACGGTTTGTGCTAGCTCTTTGAAACTTGACACCATAAAGCAGTTTCAAGTTCTATCTCTATGGTTTGTTTGCTGTTGATGTAGCCCTAAGCAGAGACTGGCGAGAATCACTTTCATGGAAAGGGCCTGCAAAGCTTCCAAAAACTACGAGTTGCCTGAAATCTCAGCACACACTTTTTCACCCACTCTTGATGAAACTTTCAGGTAATGATCAGTACACCAATCCCACTTGGCTCGCCAAATTTCGTTCTTCTAGGTGAAACCGTTCGTTGGCAGTAACCGGTTTCATTTTGAGGTTTCACTCTGTTTTCTCCTATAGGGATACATGTATTTGGAACTCTAAATCAAACACGGTTTGTGCTAGCTCTTTGAAACTTGACACCATAAAGCAGTTTCAAGTTCTATCTCTATGGTTTGTTTGCTGTTGATGTAGCCCTAAGCAGAGAGTGGCGAGAATCACTTTCATGGAAAGGGCCTGCCAAGCTTCCAAAAAACTACGAGTTGCCTGAAATCTCAGCACACACTTTTTCACCCAATCTTGATGAAACTTTCAGGTAATGATCAGTACACCAATCCCACTTGGCTCGCCAAATTTCGTTCTTCTAGGTCAAACCGTTCGGTGGCAGTAACCGGTTTCATTTTGAGGTTTAACTCTGTTTTCTCCTATAGGGATACATGTATTTGGAACTCTAAATCAAACACGGTTTGTGCTAGCTCTTTGAAACTTGACACCATAAAGCAGTTTCAAGTTCTATCACTATGGTTTGTTTGCTGTTGATGTAGCCCTAAGCAGAGACTGGCGAGAATCACTTTCATGGAAAGGGCCTGCCAAGCTTCCAAAAAACTACGAGTTGCCTGAAATCTCAGCACACACTTTTTCACCCAATCTTGATGAAACTTTCAGGTAATGATCAGTACACCATTCCCACTTGGCTCGCCAAATTTCGTTCTTCTAGGTGAAACTGTTTGTTGGCAGTAACCGGTTTCATTTTGAAGTTTCACTCTGTTTTCTCCTATAGGGATACATGTATTTGGAACTCTAAATCAAACACGGTTTGTGCTAGCTCTTTGAAACTTGACACCATAAAGCAGTTTCTAGTTCTATCTCTATGGTTTGTTTGCTGTTGATGTAGCCCTAAGCAGAGACTGGCGAGAATCACTTTCATGGAAAGGGCCTGCCAAGCTTCCAAAACAACTACGAGTTGCCTGAAATCTCAGCACACACTTTTTCACCCAATCTTGATGAAACTTTCAGGTAATGATCAGTACACCAATCTCACTTGGCTCGCCAAATTTCGTTCTTCTAGGTGAAACCGTTCGTTGGCAGTAACCGGTTTCATTTTGAGGTTTCACTCTGTTTTCTCCTATAGGGATACATGCATTTGGAACTCTAAATCAAACACGGTTTGTGCTAGCTTTTTGAAACTTGACACCATAAAGCAGTTTCAAGTTCTATCTCTATGGTTTGTTTGCTGTTGATGTAGCCCTAAGCAGAGACTGGCGAAAATCACTTTCATGGAAAGGGCCTGCCAAGCTTCCAAAAAACTACGAGTTGCCTGAAATCTCAGCACACACTTTTTCACCCAATCATGATGAAACTTTCAGGTAATGATCAGTACACCAATCCCACTTGGCTCGCCAAATTTCGTTCTTCTAGGTGAAACCGCTCGTTGGCAGTAACCGGTTTCATTTTGAGGTTTCACTCTGTTTTCTCCTATAGGGATACATGTATTTGGAACTCTAAATCAAACACGGTTTGTTCTAGCTCTTTGAAACGTGACACAATAAAGCAGTTTCAAGTTCTATCTCTATGGTTTGTTTGCTGTTGATGTAGCCCTAAGCAGAGACTGGCGAGAATCACTTTCATGGAAAGGGCCTGCCAAGCTTCCAAAAAACTACGAGTTGCCTGAAATCTCAGCACACACATTTTCACCCAATCTTGATGAAACTTTCTGGTAATGATCAGTACACCAATCCCACTTGGCTCGCCAAATTTTGTTCTTCTAGGTGAAACCGTTCGTTGGCAGTAACCGGTTTCATTTTGAGGTTTCACTCTGTTTTCTCCTATAGGGATACATGTATTTGGAACGCTAAATCAAACACGGTTTGTGCTAGCTCTTTGAAACTTGACACAATAAAGCAGTTTCAAGTTCTATCTCTTTGGTTTGTTTGCTGTTGATGTAGCCCTAAGCAGAGACTGGCGAGAATCACTGTCATGGAAAGGGTCTGCCAAGCTTCCAAAAAACTACGAGTTGCCTGAAATCTCAGCACACACTTTTTCACCCAATCTTGATGAAACTTTCAGGTAATGATCAGTACACCAATCCCACTTGGCTCGCCAAATTTCGTTCTTCTAGGTGAAACCGTTCGTTGGCAGTAACCGGTTTCATTTTGAGGTTTCACTCTGTTTTCTCCTATAGGGATACATGTATTTGGAACTCTAAATCAAACACGGTTTGTGCTAGCTCTCTGAAACTTGACACAATAAAGCAGTTTCAAGTTCTATCTCTATGGTTTGTTTGCTGATGATGTAGCCCTAAGCAAAGACTGGCGAGAATCACTTTCATGGAAAGGGCCTGCCAAGCTTCCAAAAAACTACGAGTTGCCTGAAATCTCAGCACACACTTTTCACCCAATCTTGATGAAACTTTCAGGTAATGATAAGTACACCAATCCCACTTTGCTCGCCAAATTTCGTTCTTCTAGGTGAAACAGTTCGTTGGCAGTAACCGGTTTCATTTTGAGGTTTCACTCTGTTTTCTCCTATAGGGATACATGAATTTGGAACTCTAAATCAAACACGGTTTGTGCTAGCTCTTTGAAACTTGACACCATAAAGCAGTTTCAAGTTCTATCTCTATGGTTTGTTTGCTGTTGATGTAGCCCTAAGCAGAGACTGGCGAGAATCACTTTCATGGAAAGGGCCTGCCAAGCTTCCAAAAAACTACGAGTTGCCTGAAATCTCAGCACACACTTTTTCACCCAATCTTGATGAAACTTTCAGGTAATGATCAGTACACCAATCCCACTTGGCTCGCCAAATTTCGTTCTTCTAGGTGAAACCGTTCGTTGGCAGTAACCGGTTTCATTTTGAGGTTTCACTCTGTTTTCTCCTATAGGGATACATGTATTTGGAACTCTAAATCAAACACGGTTTGTGCTAGCTCTTTGAAACTTGGCACAATAAAGCAGTTTCAAGTTCTATCTCTATGGTTTGTTTGCTGTTGATGTAGCCCTAAGCAGAGACTGGCGAGAATCACTTTCATGGAAAGGGCCTGCCAAGCTTCCAAAAAACTACGAGTTGCCTGAAATCTCAGCACACACTTTTTCACCCAATCTTGATGAAACTTTCAGGTAATGATCAGTACACCAATCCCACTTGGCTCGCCAAATTTCGTTCTAGGTGAAACCGTTCGTTGGCACTACTCGGTTTCATTTTGAGGTTTCACTCTGTTTTCTCCTATAGGGATACATGTATTTGGAACTCTAAATCAAACACGGTTTATGCTAGCTCTTTGAAACTTGACACCATAAAGCAGTTTCAAGTTCTATATCTATGGTTTCTTAGCTGTTGATGTAGCCCTGAGCAGAGACTGGCGAGAATCAGTTTCATGGAAAGGGCCTGCCAAGCTTCCAAAAAACTACGAGTTGCCTGAAATCTCAGCACACACTTTTTCACCCAATCTTGATGAAACTTTCAGGTAATGATCAGTACACCAATCCCACTTGGCTCGCCAAATTTCGTTCTTCTAGGTGAAACCGTTCGTTGGCAGTAACCGGTTTCATTTTGAGGTTTCACTCTGTTTTCTCCTATAGGGATACATGTATTTGGAACTCTAAATCAAACACGGTTTGTGCTAGCTCTTTGAAACTTGACACCATAAAGCAGTTTCAAGTTCTATCTCTATGGTTTGTTTGCTGTTCATGTAGCCCTAAGCAGAGACTGGCGAGAATCACTTTCATGGAAAGGGCCTGCCAAGCTTCCAAAAAACTATGAGTTGCCTGAAATCTCAGCACACACTTTTTCACCCAATCTTGATGAAACTTTCAGGCAATGATCAGTACACCAATCCCACTTGGCTAGCCAAATTTCGTTCTTCTAGGTGAAACCGTTCGTTGGCAGTAACCGGTTTCAATTTGAGGTTTCACTCTGTTTTCTCCTAAAGGGATACATGTATTTGGAACTCTAAATCAAACACGGTTTGTGCTAGCTCTTTGAAACTTGACACAATAAATCAGTTTCAAGTTCTATCTCTATGGTTTGTTTGCTGTTGATGTAGCCCTAAGCAGAGACTGGCGAGAATCACTTTCATGGAAAGGGCCTGCCAAGCTTCCAAAAAACTACGAGTTGCCTGAAATCTCAGCACACACTTTTTTACCCAAACTTGATGAAACTTTCAGTTAATGATCAGTACACCAATCCCACTTGGCTCGCCAAATTTTGTTCTTCTAGGTGAAACCGTTCGTTAGCAGTAACCGGTTTCATTTTGAGGTTTCACTCTGTTTTCTCCTATAGGGATACATGTATTTGGAACTCTAAATCAAACACGGTTTGTGCTAGCTCTTTCAAAATTGACACAATTAAGCAGTTTCAAGTTCTATCTCTATGGTTTGTTTGCTGTTGATGTAGCCCTAAGCAGAGACTGGCGAGAATCACTTTCATGGAAAGGGCCTGCCAAGCTTCCAAAAAACTACGAGTTGCCTAAAATCTCAGCACACACTTTTTCGCCCAAACTTGATGAAACTTTCAGGTAATGATCAGTACACCAATCCCACTTGGCTCGCCAAATTTCGTTCTTCTAGGTGAAACCGTTCGTTGGCAGTAACCGGTTTCATTTTGAGGTTTCACTCTGTTTTCTCCTATAGGAATACATGCATTTGGAACTCTAAATCAAACACGGTTTGTGCTAGCTCTTTAAAACTTGACACAATAAAGCAGTTTCAAGTTCTATCTCTATGGTTTGTCTGCTGTTGATGTAGCCCTAAGCAGAGACTGGCGAGAATCACTTTCATGGAAAGGGCCTGCCAAGCTTCCAAAAAACTACGAGTTGCCTGAAATCTCAGCACACACTTTTTCACCCAATCTTGATGAAACTTTCAGGTAATGATCAGTACACCAATCCCACTTGGCTCGCCAAATCTCGTTCTTCTAGGTGAAACCGTTCGTTGGCAGTAACCGGTTTTATTTTGAGGTTTCACTCTGTTTTCTCCTATAGGGATACATGTATTTGGAACTCTAAATCAAACACGGTTTGTGCTAGCTCTTTGAAACTTGACACAATAAAGCAGTTTCAAGTTCTATCTCTATGGTTTGTTTGCTGTTGATGTACCCCTAAGCAGAGACTGGCGAGAATCACTTTCATGGAAAGGGCCTGCCAAGCTTCCAAAAAACTACGAGTTGCCTGAAATCTCAGCACACACTTTTTCACCCAATCTTGATGAAACTTTCAGGTAATGATCAGTACACCAATCCCACTTTGCTCGCCAAATTTCGTTCTTCTAGGTGAAACAGTTCGTTGGCAGTAACCGGTTTCATTTTGAGGTTTCACTCTGTTTTCTCCTATAGGGATACATGAATTTGGAACTCTAAATCAAACACGGTTTGTGCTAGCTCTTTGAAACTTGACACCATAAAGCAGTTTCAAGTTCTATCTCTATGGTTTGTTTGCTGTTGATGTAGCCCTAAGCCGAGACTGGCGAGAATCACTTTCATGGAAAGGGCCTGCCAAGCTTCCAAAAAAATTCGAGTTGCCTGAAATCTCAGCACACACTTTTTCACCCAATCTTGATGAAACTTTCAGGTAATGATCAGTACACCAATCCCACTTGGCTCGCCAAATTTCGTTCTTCTAGGTGAAACCGTTCGGTGGCAGTAACCGGTTTCATTTTGAGGTTTCACTCTGTTTTCTCCTATAGGGATACATGTATTTGGAACTCTAAATCAAACACAGTTTGTGCTAGCTCTTTGAAACTTGACACCATAAAGCAGTTTCAAGTTCTATCTCTATGGTTTGTTTGCTGTTGATGTAGCCCTAAGCCGAGACTGGCGAGAATCACTTTCATGGAAAGGGCCTGCCAAGCTTCCAAAAAACTACGAGTTGCCTGAAATCTCAGCACACACATTTTCACCCAATCTTGATGAAACTTTCAGGTAATTAGCAGTACACCAATCCCACTTGGCTCGCCAAATTTCGTTCTTCTAGGTGAAACCGTTCGTTGGCAGTAACCGGTTTCATTTTGAGGTTTCACTCTGTTTTCTCCTATAGGGATACATGTATTTGGAACTCTAAATCAAACACGGTTTGTGCTAGCTCTTTGAAAATTGACACCATAAAGCAGTTTCAAGTTCTATCTCTATGGTTTGTTTGCTGTTCATGTAGCCCTAAGCAGAGACTGGCGAGAATCACTTTCATGGAAAGGGCCTGCCAAGCTTCCAAAAAACTACGAGTTGCCTGAAATATCAGCACACACTTTTTCACCCAATCTTGATGAAACTTTCAGGTAATGATCAGTACACCAATCCCACTTGGCTCGCCAAACTTCGTTCTTCTAGGTTAAACCGTTCGTTGGCAGTAACCGGTTTCATTTTGAGGTTTCACTCTGTTTTCTCCTATAGGGATACATGTATTTGGAACTCTAAATCAAACACGGTTTGTGCTAGCTCTTTGAAACTTGACACCATTAAGCAGTTTCAAGTTCTATCTCTATGGTTTGTTTGCTGTTGATGTAGCCCTAAGCAGAGACTGGCGAGAATCACTTTCATGGAAAGGGCCTGCCAAGCTTCCAAAAAACTACGAGATGCCTGAAATCTCAGCACACACTTTTTCACCCAATCTTGATGAAACTTTCAGGTAATGATCAGTACACCAATCCCACTTGGCTCGCCAAATTTCGTTCTTCTAGGTGAAACCGTTCGTTGGCAGTAACCGGTTTCATTTTGAGGTTTCACTCTGTTTTCTCCTATAGGGATACATGTATTTGGAACTCTAAATCAAACACGGTTTGTGCTAGCTCTTTGAAAATTGACACAATAAAGCAGTTTCAAGTTCTATCTCTATGGTTTGTTTGCTGTTGATGTAGCCCTAAGCAGAGACTGGCGAGAATCACTTTCATGGAAAGGGCCTGCCAAGCTTCCAAAAAACTACGAGTTGCCTGAAATCTCAGCACACACTTTTTTACCCAAACTTGATGAAACGTTCAGGTAATGATCAGTACACCAATCCCACTTGGCTCGCCAAATTTCGTTCTTCTAGGTGAAACCGTTCGTTGGCAGTAACCTGTTTCATTTTGAGGTTAAACTCTGTTTTCTCCTATAGGGATACATGTATTTGGAACTCTAAATCAAACACGGTTTGTGCTAGCTCTTTGATACTTGACACAATAAAGCAGTTTCAAGTTCTATCTCTATGGTTTGTTTGCTGTTGATGTAGCCCAAAGCAGAGACTGGCGAGAATCACTTTCATTGAAAGGGCCTGCCAAGCTTCCAAAAAACTACGAGTTGCCTGAAATCTCAGCACACACTTTTTCACCCAATCTTGATGAAACTTTCAGGTAATTAGCAGTACACCAATCCCACTTGGCTCGCCAAATTTCGTTCTTCTAGGTGAAACCGTTCGTTGGCAGTAACCGGTTTCATTTTGAGGTTTCACTCTGTTTTCTCCTATAGGGATACATGTATTTGGAACTCTAAATCAAACACGGTTTGTGCTAGCTCTTTGAAACTTGACACCATAAAGCAGTTTCAAGTTCTATCTCTATGGTTTGTTTGCTGTTGATGTAGCCCTAAGCAGAGACTGACGAGAATCACTTTCATGGAAAGGGCCTGCCAAGCTTCCAAAAAACTACGAGTTGCCTGAAATCTCAGCACACACTTTTTCACCCAATCTTGATGAAACTTTCAGGTAATGATCAGTACACCAATCCCACTTGGCTCGCCAAATTTCGTTCTTCTAGGTGAAACCGTTCGTTGGCAGTAACCGGTTACATTTTGAGGTTTCACTCTGTTTTCTCCTATAGGGATACATGTATTTGGAACTCTAAATCAAACACGGTTTGTGCTAGCTCTTTGAAACTTGACACCATAAAGCAGTTTCAAGTTCTATCTCTATGGTTTGTTTGCTGTTGATGTAGCCCTAAGCAGAGACTGGTGAGAATCACTTTCATGGAAAGGGCCTGCCAAGCTTCCAAACAACTACGAGTTGCCTGAAATCTCAGCACACACTTTTTCACCCAATCTTGATGAAACTTTCAGGTAATGATCAGTACACCAATCCCACTTGGCTCACCAAATTTCGTTCTTCTAGGTGAAACTATTAGTTGGCAGTAACCGGTTTCATTTTGAGGTTTCACTCTGTTTTCTCCTATAGGGATACATGTATTTGGAACTCTAAATCAAACACGGTTTGTGCTAGCTCTTTGAAACTTGACACCATAAAGCAGTTTCAAGTTCTATCTCTATGGTTTGTTTGCTGTTGATGTAGCCCTAAGCAGAGACTGGCGAGAATCACTTTCATGGAAAGGGCCTGCCAAGCTTCCAAAAAACTACGAGTTTCCTGAAATCTCAGCACACACTTTTTTACCCAAACTTGATGAAACGTTCAGGTAATGATCAGTACACCAATCCCAGTTGGCTCGCCAAATTTCGTTCTTCTAGGTGAAACCGTTCGTTGGCAGTAACCGGTTTCATTTTGAGGTTAAACTCTGTTTTCTCCTATAGGGATACATGTATTTGGAACTCTAAATCAAACACGGTTTGTGCTAGCTCTTTGAAACTTGACACAGTAGAGCAGTTTCAAGTTCTATCTCTATGGTTTGTTTGCTGTTGATGTAGCCCAAAGCAGAGACTGGCGAGAATCACTTTCATTGAAAGGGCCTGCCAAGCTTCCAAAAAACTACGAGTTGCCTGAAATCTCAGCACACACTTTTTCACCCAATCTTGATGAAACTTTCAGGTAATTAGCAGTACACCAATCCCACTTGGCTCGCCAAATTTCGTTCTTCTAGGTGAAACCGTTCGTTGGCAGTAACCGGTTTCATTTTGAGGTTTCACTCTGTTTTCTCCTATAGGGATACATGTATTTGGAACTCTAAATCAAACACGGTTTGTGCTAGCTCTTTGAAAATTGACACCATAAAGCAGTTTCAAGTTCTATCTCTATGGTTTGTTTGCTGTTCATGTAGCCCTAAGCAGAGACTGGCGAGAATCACTTTCATGGAAAGGGCCTGCCAAGCTTCCAAAAAACTACGAGTTGCCTGAAATATCAGCACACAACTTTTTCACCCAATCTTGATGAAACTTTCAGGTAATGATCAGTACACCAATCCCACTTGGCTCGCCAAACTTCGTTCTTCTAGGTTAAACCGTTCGTTGGCAGTAACCGGTTTCATTTTGAGGTTTCACTCTGTTTTCTCCTATAGGGATACATGTATTTGGAACTCTAAATCAAACACGGTTTGTGCTAGCTCTTTGAAACTTGACACCAGAAAGCAGTTTCAAGTTCTATCTCTATGGTTTGTTTGCTGTTGATGTAGCCCTAAGCAGAGACTGGCGAGAATCACTTTCATGGAAAGGGCCTGCCAAGCTTCCAAAAAACTACGAGATGCCTGAAATCTCAGCACACACTTTTTCACCCAATCTTGATGAAACTTTCAGGTAATGATCAGTACACCAATCCCACTTGGCTCGCCAAATTTCGTTCTTCTAGGTGAAACCGTTCGGTGGCAGTAACCGGTTTCATTTTGAGGTTTCACTCTGTTTTCTCCTATAGGGATACATGTATTTGGAACTCTAAATCAAACACGGTTTGTGCTAGCTCTTTGAAAATTGACACAATAAAGCAGTTTCAAGTTCTATCTCTATGGTTTGTTTGCTGTTCATGTAGCCCTAAGCAGAGACTGGCGAGAATCACTTTCATGGAAAGGGCCTGCCAAGCTTCCAAAAAACTACGAGTTGCCTGAAATATCAGCACACACTTTTTCACCCAATCTTGATGAAACTTTCAGGTAATGATCAGTACACCAATCCCACTTGGCTCGCCAAACTTCGTTCTTCTAGGTTAAACCGTTCGTTGGCAGTAACCGGTTTCATTTTGAGGTTTCACTCTGTTTTCTCCTATAGGGATACATGTATTTGGAACTCTAAATCAAACACGGTTTGTGCTAGCTCTTTGAAACTTGACACCAGAAAGCAGTTTCAAGTTCTATCTCTATGGTTTGTTTGCTGTTGATGTAGCCCTAAGCAGAGACTGGCGAGAATCACTTTCATGGAAAGGGCCTGCCAAGCTTCCAAAAAACTACGAGATGCCTGAAATCTCAGCACACACTTTTTCACCCAATCTTGATGAAACTTTCAGGTAATGATCAGTACACCAATCCCACTTGGCTCGCCAAATTTCGTTCTTCTAGGTGAAACCGTTCGGTGGCAGTAACCGGTTTCATTTTGAGGTTTCACTCTGTTTTCTCCTATAGGGATACATGTATTTGGAACTCTAAATCAAACACGGTTTGTGCTAGCTCTTTGAAAATTGACACAATAAAGCAGTTTCAAGTTCTATCTCTATGGTTTGTTTGCTGTTGATGTAGCCCTAAGCAGAGACTGGCGAGAATCACTTTCATGGAAAGGGCCTGCCAAGCTTCCCAAAAAACTACGAGTTGCCTGAAATCTCAGCACACACTTTTTTACCCAAACTTGATGAAACGTTCAGGTAATGATCAGTACACCAATCCCACTTGGCTCGCCAAATTTCGATCTTCTAGGTGAAACCGTTCGTTGGCAGTAACCGGTTTCATTTTGAGGTTTCACTCTGTTTTCTCCTATAGGGATACATGCATTTGGAACTCTAAATCAAACACGGTTTGTGCTAGCTCTTTGAAACTTGACACCATAAAGCAGTTTCAAGTTCTATCTCTATGGTTTGTTTGCTGTTGATGTAACCCTAAGCAGAGACTGGCGAGAATCACTTTCATGGAAAGGGCCTGCCAAGCTTCCAAAAAACTACGAGTTGCCTGAATTCTCAGCACACACTTTTTCCCCCAATCTTGATGAAACTTTCAGGTAACTATCAGTACACCAATCCCACTTGGCTCGCCAAATTTCGTTCTTCTAGGTGAAACCGTTCGTTGGCAGTAACCGGTTTCATTTTGAGGTTTCACTCTGTTTTCTTCTATAGGGATACATGTATTTGGAACTCTAAATCAAACACGGTTTGTGCTAGCTCTTTGAAACTTGACACCATAAAGCAGTTTCAAGTTCTATCTCTATGGTTTGTTTGCTGTTGATGTAGCCCTAAGCAGAGACTGGCGAGAATCACTTTCATGGAAAGGGCCTGCCAAGCTTCCAAAAAACTACGAGTTGCCTGAAATCTCAGCACACACTTTTTCACCCAATCTTGATGAAACGTTCAGGTAATGATCAGTACACCAATCCCACTTGGCTCACCAAATTTCGTTCTTCTAGGTGAAACCGTTCGTTGGCAGTAACCGGTTTCATTTTGAGGTTTCACTCTGTTTTCTCCTATAGGGATACATGTATTTGGAACTCTAAATCAAACACGGTTTGTGCTAGCTCTTTGAAAATTGACACAATAAAGCAGATTCAAGTTCTACTATATGGTTTGTTTGCTGTTGATGTAGCCCTAAGCAGAGACTGGCGAGAATCACTTTCATGGAAAGGGCCTGCCAAGCTTCCAAAAAAACTACGAGTTGCCTGAAATCTCAGCACACACTTTTTTACCCAAACTTGATGAAACGTTCAGGTAATGATCAGTACACCAATCCCACTTGGCTCGCCAAAGTTCGTTCTTTTAGGTGAAACCGTTCGTTGGCAGTAACCGGTTTCATTTTGAGGTTTCACTCTGTTTTCTCCTATAGGGATACATGTATTTGGAACTCTAAATCAAACACGGTTTGTGCTAGCTCTTTGAAACTTGACACCATAAAGCAGTTTCAAGTTCTATCTCTATGGTTTGTTTGCTGTTGATGTAACCCTAAGCAGAGACTGGCGAGAATCACTTTCATGGAAAGGGCCTGCCAAGCTTCCAAAAACTACGAGTTGCCTGAAATCTCAGCACACACTTTTTCACCCAATCTTGATGAAACTTTCAGGTAATACTCAGTACACCAATCCCACTTGGCTCGCCAAATTTCGTTCTTCTAGGTGAAAACCGTTCGTTGGCAGTAACCGGTTTCATTTTGAGGTTTCACTCTGTTTTCTCCTATAGGGATACATGTATTTGGAACTCTAAATCAAACACGGTTTGTGCTAGCTCTTTGAAAATTGACACAATAAAGCAGTTTCAAGTTCTATCTCTATGGTTTGTTTGCTGTTGATGTAGCCCTAAGCAGAGACTGGCGAGAATCACTTTCATGGAAAGGGCCTGCCAAGCTTCCAAAAAACTACGAGTTGCCTGAAATGTCAGCACACACTTTTTCACCCAATCTTGATGAAACTTTCAGATAATGATCAGTACACCAATCCCACTTGGCTCGCCAAATTTCGTTCTTCTAGGTAAACCGTTCATTGGCAGTAACTGGTTTTATTTTGAGGTTTCACTCTGTTTTCTCCTATAGGGATACATGTATTTGGAACTCTAAATCAAACACGGTTTTTGCTAGCTCTTTGAAACTTGACACCATAAAGCAGTTTCAAGTTCTATCTCTATGGCTTGTTAGCTGTTGATGTAGCCCTAGCAGAGACTGGCGAGAATCATTTTCATGGAAAGGGCCTGCCAAGCTTCCAAAAAACTACGAGTTGCCTGAAATCTCAGCACACACTTTTTCACCCAATCTTTATGAAACTTTCAGGTAATGATCAGTACACCAATCCCACTTGGCTCGCCAAATTTCCTTCTTCTAGGTGAAACCGTTCGTTGGCAGTAACCGGTTTCATTTTGAGGTTTCACTCTGTTTTCTCCTATAGGGATACATGTATTTGGAACTCTAAATCAAACACGGTTTGTGCTAGCTCTTTGAAACTTGACACAATAAAGCAGTTTCAAGTTCTATGTCTATGTTTGTTTGCTGTTGATGTACGCCTAAGCAGAGACTGGCGAGAATCACTTTCATGGAAATGGCCTGCCATGCTTCCAAAAACTACGAGTTGCCTGAAATCTCAGCACACACTTTTTCACCCAATCTTGATGAAACTTTCAGGTAATGAGCAGTACACCAATCCCACTTGGCTCGCCAAATTTCGTTCTTCTAGGTGAAACCGTTCGTTGGCAGTAACCGGTTTCATTTTGAGGTTTCACTCTGTTTTCTCCTATAGGGATATATGTATTTGGAACTCTAAATCAAACACGGTTTGTGCTAGCTCTTTGAAACTTGACACCATAAAGCAGTTTCAAGTTCTATCTCTATGGTTTGTTAGCTGTTGATGTAGCCCTGAGCAGAGACTGGCGAGAATCAGTTTCATGGAAAGGGCCTGCCAAGCTTCCAAAAAACTACGAGTTGCCTGAAATCTCAGCACACACTTTTTCACCCAATCTTGATGAAACTTTCAGGTAATGATCAGTACACCAATCCCACTTGGCTCGCCAAATTTTGTTCTTCTAGGTGAAACCGTTCGTTGGCAGTAACCGGTTACATTTTGAGGTTTCACTCTGTTTTCTCCTATAGGGATACATGTATTTGAAACTCTAAATCAAACACGGTTTGTGCTAGCTCTTTGAAACTTGACACCATAAAGGAGTTTCAAGTTCTATCTCTATGGTTTGTTTGCTGTTGATGTAGCCCTAAGCAGAGACTGGCGAGAATCACTTTCATGGAAAGGGCCTGCCAAGCTTCCAAAAAACTACCAGTTGCCTGAAATCTCAGCACACACTTTTTCACCCAATCTTGATGAAACTTTCAGGTAATGATCAGTACACCAATCCCACTTGGCTCACCAAATTTCGTTCTTCTAGGTGAAACCGTTCGGTGGCAGTAACCGGTTTCATTTTGAGGTTTCACTCTGTTTTCTCCTATAGGGATACATGTATTTGGAACTCTAAATCAAACACGGTTTGTGCTAGCTCTTTGAAACTTGACACAATAAAGCAGTTTCAAGTTCTATCTCTATGGTTTGTTTGCTGTTGATGTACGCCTAAGCAGAGACTGGCGAGAATCACTTTCATGGAAAGGGCCTGCCAAGCTTCCAAAAAACTACGAGTTGCCTGAAATCTCAGCACACACTTTTTCACCCAATCTTGATGAAACTTTCAGGTAATGATCAGTACACCAATCCCACTTGGCTCGCCAAATTTCGTTCTTCTATGTTAAACCGTTCGTTGGCAGTAACCGGTTTCATTTTGAGGTTTCACTCTGTTTTCTCCTATAGGGATACATGTATTTGGAACTCTAAATCAAACACGGTTTGTGCTAGCTCTTTGAAACTTGACACAATAAAGCAGTTTCAAGTTCTATCTCTATGGTTTGTTTGCTGTTGATGTACGCCTAAGCAGAGACTGGCGAGAATCACTTTCATGAAAGGGCCTGCCAAGCTTCCAAAAAACTACGAGTTGCCTGAAATGTCAGCACACACTTTTTCACCCAATCTTGATGAAACTTTCAGATAATGATCAGTCCACCAATCCCACTTGGCTCGCCAAATTTCGTTCTTCTAGGTGAAACAGTTCGTTGGCAGTAACCGGTTTCATTTTGAGGTTTCACTCTGTTTTCTCCTATAGGGATACATGTATTTGGAACTCTAAATCAAACACGGTTTGTGCTAGCTCTTTGAAACTTGACACCATAAAGCAGTTTCAAGTTCTATCTCTATGGTTTGTTTACTGTTCATGTAGCCCTAAGCAGAGACTGGCGAGAATCATTTTCATGGAAAGGGCCTGCCAAGCTTCCAAAAAACTACGAGTTGCCTGAAATGTCAGCACACACTTTTTCACCCAATCTTGATGAAACTTTCAGGTAATGATCAGTACACCAATCCCACTTGGCTCGCCAAATTTCGTTCTTCTAGGTGAAACCGTTCGTTGGCAGTAACCGGTTTCATTTTGAGGTTTCACTCTGTTTTCTCCTATAGGGATACATGTATTTGGAACTCTAAATCAAACACGGTTTGTGCTAGCTCTTTGAAACTTGACACCATAAAGCAGTTTCAAGTTCTATCTCTATGGTTTGTTTACTGTTCATGTAGCCCTAAGCAGAGACTGGCGAGAATCATTTTCATGGAAAGGGCCTGCCAAGCTTCCAAAAAACTACGAGTTGCCTGAAATCTCAGCACACACTTTTTCACCCAATCTTTATGAAACTTTCAGGTAATGATCAGAACACCAATCCCACTTGGCTCGCCAAATTTCCTTCTTCTAGGTGAAACCGTTCGTTGGCAGTAACCGGATTCATTTTGAGGTTTCACTCTGTTTTCTCCTATAGGGATACATGTATTTGGAACTCTAAATCAAACACGGTTTGTGCTAGCTCTTTGAAACTTGACACAATAAAGCAGTTTCAAGTTCTATGTCTATGGTTTGTTTGCTGTTGATGTACGCCTAAGCAGAGACTGGCGAGAATCACTTTCATGGAAATGGCCTGCCAAGCTTCCAAAAAACTACGAGTTGCCTGAAATCTCAGCACACACTTTTTCACCCAATCTTGATGAAACTTTCAGGTAATGATCAGTACACCAATCCCACTTGGCTCGCCAAATTTCGTTCTTCTAGGTTAAACCGTTCGTTGGCAGTAACCGGTTTCATTTTGAGGTTTCACTCTGTTTTCTCCTATAGGGATACATGTATTTGGAACTCTAAATCAAACACGGTTTGTGCTAGCTCTTTGAAACTTGACACAATAAAGCAGTTTCAAGTTCTATCTCTATGGTTTGTTTGCTGTTGATGTCGCCCTAAGCAGAGACTGGCGAGAATCACTTTCATGAAATGGCCTGCCAAGATTCCAAAAAACTACGAGTTGCCTGAATGTCAGCACACACTTTTTCACCCAATCTTGATGAAACTTTCAGATAATGATCAGTACACCAATCCCACATGGCTAGCCAAATTTCATTCGTCTAGGTGAAACAGTTCGTTGGCAGTAACCGGTTTCATTTTGAGGTTTCACTCTGTTTTCTCCTATAGGGATACATGTATTTGGAACTCTAAATCAAACACGGTTTTTGCTAGCTCTTTGAAACTTGACACCATAAAGCAGTTTCAAGTTCTATCTCTATGGTTTTGTTAGCTGTTGATGTAGCCCTGAGCAGAGACTGGCGAGAATCAGTTTCATGGAAAGGGCCTGCCAAGCTTCCAAAAAACTACGAGTTGCCTGAAATCTCAGCACACACTTTTTCACCCAATCTTGATGAAACTTTCAGGTAATGATCAGTACACCAATCCCACTTGGCTCGCCAAATTTCGTTCTTCTAGGTGAAACCGTTCGTTGGCAGTAACCGGTTACATTTTGAGGTTTCACTCTGTTTTCTCCTATAGGGATACATGTATTTGAAACTCTAAATCAAACAAGGTTTGTGCTAGCTCTTTGAAACTTGACACCATAAAGCAGTTTCAAGTTCTATCTCTATGGTTTGTTTGCTGTTGATGTAGCCCTAAGCAGAGACTGGCGAGAATCACTTTCATGGAAAGGGCCTGCCAAGCTTCCAAAAAACTACCAGTTGCCTGAAATCTCAGCACACACTTTTTCACCCAATCTTGATGAAACTTTCAGGTAATGATCAGTACACCAATCCCACTTGGCTCACCAAATTTCCTTCTTCTAGGTGAAACCGTTCGTTGGCAGTAACCGGTTTCATTTTGAGGTTTCACTCTGTTTTCTCCTATAGGGATACATGTATTTGGAACTCTAAATCAAACACGGTTTGTGCTAGCTCTTTGAAACTTGACACAATAAAGCAGTTTCAAGTTCTATCTCTATGGTTTGTTTGCTGTTGATGTAGCCCTAAGCAGAGACTGGCGAGAATCACTTTCATGAAAGGGCCTGCCAAGCTTCCAAAAAACTACCAGTTGCCTGAAATGTCAGCACACACTTTTTCACCCAATCTTGATTAAACTTTCAGATAATGATCAGTACACCAATCCCACTTGGCTAGCCAAATTTCATTCTTCTAGGTGAAACAGTTCGTTGGCAGTAACCGGTTTCATTTTGAGGTTTCACTCTGTTTTCTCCTATAGGGATACATGTTTTTGGAACTCTAAATCAAACACGGTTTTTGCTAGCTCTTTGAAACTTGACACCATAAAGCAGTTTCAAGTTCTATCTCTATGGTTTGTTAGCTGTTGATGTAGCCCTGAGCAGAGACTGGCGAGAATCAGTTTCATGGAAAGGGCCTGCCAAGCTTCCAAAAAACTACGAGTTGCCTGAAATCTCAGCACACACTTTTTCACCCAATCTTGATGAAACTTTCAGGTAATGATCAGTACACCAATCCCACTTGGCTCGCCAAATTTCGTTCTTCTAGGTGAAACCGTTCGTTGGCAGTAACCGGTTACATTTTGAGGTTTCACTCTGTTTTCTCCTATAGGGATACATGTATTTGAAACTCTAAATCAAACAAGGTTTGTGCTAGCTCTTTGAAACTTGACACCATAAAGCAGTTTCACGTTCTATCTCTATGGTTTGTTTGCTGTTGATGTAGCCCTAAGCAGAGACTGGCGAGAATCACTTTCATGGAAAGGGCCTGCCAAGCTTCCAAAAAACTACCAGTTGCCTGAAATCTCAGCACACACTTTTTCACCCAATCTTGATGAAACTTTCAGGTAATGATCAGTACACCAATCCCACTTGGCTCACCAAATTTCGTTCTTCTAGGTGAAACCGTTCGTTTGCAGTAACCAGTTTCATTTTGAGGTTTCACTCTGTTTTCTCCTATAGGGATACATGTATTTGGAACTCTAAATCAAACACGGTTTGTGCTAGCTCTTTGAAACTTGACACAATAAAGCAGTTTCAAGTTCTATCTCTATGGTTTGTTTGCTGTTGATGTACCCCTAAGCAGTGACTGGCGAGAATCACTTTCATGGAAAGGGCCTGCCAAGCTTCCAAAAAACTACGAGTTTCCTGAAATCTCAGCAAACACTTTTTCACCCAATCTTGATGAAACGTTCAGGTAATGATCAGTACACCAATCCCACTTGGCTCGCCAAATTTCGTTCTTCTAGGTGAAACCGTTCTTTGGCAGTAACCGGTTTCATTTTGAGGTTTCACTCTGTTTTCTCCTATAGGGATACATGTATTTGGAACTCTAAATCAAACACGGTTTGTGCTAGCTCTTTGAAAATTGACACAATAAAGCAGTTTCAAGTTCTATCTCTATGGTTTGTTTGCTGTTGATGTAGCCCTAAGCAGAGACTGGCGAGAATCACTTTCATGGAAAGGGCCTGCCAAGCTTCCAAAAAACTACGAGTTGCCTGAAATCTCAGCACACACTTTTTTACCCAAACTTGATGAAACGTTCAGGTAATGATCAGTACACCAATCCCACTTGGCTCGCCAAATTTCGATCTTCTAGGTGAAACCGTTCATTGGCAGTAACCGGTTTCATTTTGAGGTTTCACTCTGTTTTCTCCTATAGGGATACATGCATTTGGAACTCTAAATCAAACACGGTTTGTGCTAGCTCTTTGAAACTTGACACCATAAAGCAGTTTCAAGTTCTATCTCTATGGTTTGTTTGCTGTTGATGTAACCCTAAGCAGAGACTGGCGAGAATCACTTTCATGGAAAGGGCCTGCCAAGCTTCCAAAAAACTACGAGTTGCCTGAATTCTCAGCACACACTTTTTCCCCCAATCTTGATGAAACTTTCAGGTAACTATCAGTACACCAATCCCACTTGGCTCGCCAAATTTCGTTCTTCTAGGTGAAACCGATCGTTGGCAGTAACCGGTTTCATTTTGAGGTTTCACTCTGTTTTCTTCTATAGGGATACATGTATTTGGAACTCTAAATCAAACACGGTTTGTGCTAGCTCTTTGAAACTTGACACCATAAAGCAGTTTCAAGTTCTATCTCTATGGTTTGTTTGCTGTTGATGTAGCCCTAAGCAGAGACTGGCGAGAATCACTTTCATGGAAAGGGCCTGCCAAGCTTCCAAAAAACTACGAGTTGCCTGAAATCTCAGCACACACTTTTTCACCCAATCTTGATGAAACGTTCAGGTAATGATCAGTACACCAATCCCACTTGGCTCGCCAAATTTCGTTCTTCTAGGTTAAACCGTTCGTTAGCAGTAACCGGTTTCATTTTGAGGTTTCACTCTGTTTTCTCCTATAGGGATACATGTATTTGGAACTCTAAATCAAACACGGTTTGTGCTAGCTCTTTGAACTTGACACAATAAAGCAGTTTCAAGTTCTATCTCTATGGTTTGTTTGCTGTTGATGTAGCCCAAAGCAGAGACTGGCGAGAATCACTTTCATTGAAAGGGCCTGCCAAGCTTCCAAAAAACTAAAGAATTGCCTGAAATCTCAGCACACACTTTTTCACCCAATCTTGATGAAACTTTCAGGTAATTAGCAGTACACCAATCCCACTTGGCTCGCCAAATTTCGTTCTTCTAGGTGAAACCGTTCGTTGGCAGTAACCGGTTTCATTTTGAGGTTTCACTCTGTTTTCTCCTATAGGGATACATGTATTTGGAACTCTAAATCAAACACGGTTTGTGCTAGCTCTTTGAAAATTGACACCATAAAGCAGTTTCAAGTTCTATCTCTATGGTTTGTTTGCTGTTGATGTAGCCCTAAGCAGAGACTGGCGAGAATCACTTTCATGGAAAGGGCCTGCCAAGCTTCAAAAAACTACGAGTTACCTGAAATCTCAGCACACACTTTTTCACCCAATCTTGATGAAACTTTCAGGTAATGATCAGTACACCAATCCCACTTGGCTCGCCAAATTTCGTTCTTCTAAGTGAAACCGTTCGGTGGCAGTAACCGGTTTCATTTTGAGGTTTCACTCTGTTTTCTCCTATAGGGATACATGTATTTGGAACTCTAAATCAAACACAGTTTGTGCTAGCTCTTTGAAACTTGACACCATAAAGCAGTTTCAAGTTCTATCTCTATGGTTTGTTTGCTGTTGATGTAGCCCTAAGCAGAGACTGGCGAGAATCACTTTCATGGAAAGGGCCTGCCAAGCTTCCAAAAACTACGAGTTGCCTGAATTCTCAGCACACACTTTTTCCCCCAATCTTGATGAAACTTTCAGGTAACTATCAGTACACCAATCCCACTTGGCTCGCCAAATTTCGTTCTTCTAGGTGAAACCGTTCGTTGGCAGTAACCGGTTTCATTTTGAGGTTTCACTCTGTTTTCTTCTATAGGGATACATGTATTTGGAACTCTAAACCAAACACGGTTTGTGCTAACTCTTTGAAACTTGACACCATAAAGCAGTTTCAAGTTCTATCTCTATGGTTTGTTTGCTGTTGATGTAGCCCTAAGCAGAGACTGGCGAGAATCACTTTCATGGAAAGGGCCTGCCAAGCTTCCAAAAAACTACGAGTTGCCTGAAATCTCAGCACACACTTTTTCACCCAATCTTGATGAAACGTTCAGGTAATGATCAGTACACCAATCCCACTTGGCTCGCCAAATTTCGTTCTTCTAGGTGAAACCGTTCGTTAGCAGTAACCGGTTTCATTTTGAGGTTTCACTCTGTTTTCTCCTATAGGGATACATGTATTTGGAACTCTAAATCAAACACGGTTTGTGCTAGCTCTTTGAAACTTGACACAATAAAGCAGTTTCAAGTTCTATCTCTATGGTTTGTTTGCTGTTGATGTAGCCCTAAGCAGAGACTGGCGAGAATCACTTTCATGGAAAGGGCCTGCCAAGCTTCCAAAAAACTACGAGTTTCCTGAAATCTCAGCACACACTTTTTTACCCAAACTTGATGAAACGTTCAGGTAATGATCAGTACACCAATCCCACTTGGCTCGCCAAAGTTCGTTCTTCTAGGTGAAACCGTTCGTTGGCAGTAACCGGTTTCATTTTGAGGTTTCACTCTGTTTTCTCCTATAGGGATACATGTATTTGGAACTCTAAATCAAACACGGTTTGTGCTAGCTCTTTGAAACTTGACACAATAAAGCAGTTTCAAGTTCTATCTCTATGGTTTGTTTGCTGTTGATGTAGCCCAAAGCAGAGACTGGCGAGAATCACTTTCATTGAAAGGGCCTGCCAAGCTTCCAAAAAACTAAGAATTGCCTGAAATCTCAGCACACACTTTTTCACCCAATCTTGATGAAACTTTCAGGTAATTAGCAGTACACCAATCCCACTTGGCTCGCCAAATTTCGTTCTTCTAGGTGAAACCGTTCGTTGGCAGTAACCGGTTTCATTTTGAGGTTTCACTCTGTTTTCTCCTATAGGGATACATGTATTTGGAACTCTAAATCAAACACGGTTTGTGCTAGCTCTTTGAAAATTGACACCATAAAGCAGTTTCAAGTTCTATCTCTATGGTTTGTTTGCTGTTGATGTAGCCCTAAGCAGAGACTGGCGAGAATCACTTTCATGGAAAGGGCCTGCCAAGCTTCAAAAAACTACGAGTTACCTGAAATCTCAGCACACACTTTTTCACCCAATCTTGATGAAACTTTCAGGTAATGATCAGTACACCAATCCCACTTGGCTCGCCAAATTTCGTTCTTCTAAGTGAAACCGTTCGGTGGCAGTAACCGGTTTCATTTTGAGGTTTCACTCTGTTTTCTCCTATAGGGATACATGTATTTGGAACTCTAAATCAAACACAGTTTGTGCTAGCTCTTTGAAACTTGACACCATAAAGCAGTTTCAAGTTCTATCTCTATGGTTTGTTTGCTGTTGATGTAGCCCTAAGCAGAGACTGGCGAGAATCACTTTCATGGAAAGGGCCTGCCAAGCTTCCAAAAACTACGAGTTGCCTGAATTCTCAGCACACACTTTTTCCCCCAATCTTGATGAAACTTTCAGGTAACTATCAGTACACCAATCCCACTTGGCTCGCCAAATTTCGTTCTTCTAGGTGAAACCGTTCGTTGGCAGTAACCGGTTTCATTTTGAGGGTTTCACTCTGTTTTCTTCTATAGGGATACATGTATTTGGAACTCTAAACCAAACACGGTTTGTGCTAACTCTTTGAAACTTGACACCATAAAGCAGTTTCAAGTTCTATCTCTATGGTTTGTTTGCTGTTGATGTAGCCCTAAGCAGAGACTGGCGAGAATCACTTTCATGGAAAGGGCCTGCCAAGCTTCCAAAAAACTACGAGTTGCCTGAAATCTCAGCACACACTTTTTCACCCAATCTTGATGAAACGTTCAGGTAATGATCAGTACACCAATCCCACTTGGCTCGCCAAATTTCGTTCTTCTAGGTGAAACCGTTCGTTAGCAGTAACCGGTTTCATTTTGAGGTTTCACTCTGTTTTCTCCTATAGGGATACATGTATTTGGAACTCTAAATCAAACACGGTTTGTGCTAGCTCTTTGAAACTTGACACAATAAAGCAGTTTCAAGTTCTATCTCTATGGTTTGTTTGCTGTTGATGTAGCCCTAAGCAGAGACTGGCGAGAATCACTTTCATGGAAAGGGCCTGCCAAGCTTCCAAAAAACTACGAGTTTCCTGAAATCTCAGCACACACTTTTTTACCCAAACTTGATGAAACGTTCAGGTAATGATCAGTACACCAATCCCACTTGGCTCGCCAAAGTTCGTTCTTCTAGGTGAAACCGTTCGGTGGCAGTAACCGGTTTCATTTTGAGGTTTCACTCTGTTTTCTCCTATAGGGATACATGTATTTGGAACTCTAAATCAAACACGGTTTGTGCTAGCTCTTTGAAACTTGACACCATAAAGCAGTTTCAAGTTCTATCTCTATGGTTTGTTTGCTGTTGATGTAACCCTAAGCAGAGACTGGCGAGAATCACTTTCATGGAAAGGGCCTGCCAAGCTTCCAAAAAACTACGAGTTGCCTGAAATCTCAGCACACACTTTTTCACCCAATCTTTATGAAACTTTCAGATAATGATCAG